>NC_081520.1:26762646-27062646 GCF_030273125.1 Centropristis striata
TCCACTGCCCACAACCACCAATTCTTAAAAAAAAGGATCTGGAATAGTAACTGGTATTATGACAGTAAACCATCTCATAGCCTCAAGCACAAAGTTATTAAACTTGTACAATCCTAGAACATGTAGAAAAATCATCAATGCCAACTGTCAAACATGTGAAGAACATCCAAAACTTACAGCCATTATTTCTGAGGGATTCACAAGAAGAATAGCGCTGGATTAGAAAAGTGAAACCAAACAACTGCAGTCATGCTCTATTCTCAATTTTGGGTAATCCAAAATCAATTACCTTGTGTTAATAGTCATTTTGATGTCACCTGACTGATCCATTGATTAGTCCATTACATGAGTCAGCTGACATCAAAACCATCATGAACACCAACATTTCCACCAACTATTTAGGTGAGTTTTTACCAAATAAAGTTTAATTTTGATGGATCTTCCTGCAGCACAGAAATGATCCGACCAGCCTGGAGCTGCCTGTGACATCACGCTGCTGCACTGAGCTTCATCTTTGTTTGCTGACAGGAATAAAGTAAACTATGTCTGAACCTATTTTACAGTGATAACTGTTGTTGCTGTTTGAGGAGAATCTCTTGGCCAAGACAACATGTCAGCAGCTGCTGGTTACCTCAAAATACTTCCAGAGAGAACAGATCCATTTGACCAAATCGTTGGTCCATAAAAATGGGTCTTTTCATTCCCAGCAAAGCCACAGGGGCATTTTGAACCAACGTTACTCTAGAGCTTTAAAGATTGCATGTTCACCGATATGCTGTGTTCAATCCATACATGTAGGAAACTCTTAATCCCCTGCAGTCCAACTCAATATCTATTAGTTCTACAAGACAGAATGTAAAGAAACTCTTAGTGATGCATTATTCCCAACAATCCTCCACCTTGATACAGAACTCCCCAGGCTTGATAATTCAGCTTTAGCTCTGTTTCTATTCTTTACATTACATGTAGGTCCAAAGCTGGTGTTGTTATCAGGGTCTATCTCCTCTAACTTCAGCTCATTCAGAATAACAGTTTCTGCTAATCCTAAAAGAATGGCTCTCTGAAGATAAAAAGCTTTGGTACAGGGGTGCTCTCCTGAAACTCTTCTGAACACGATCCTATCTGTCCAAACTGTAATGTACTTTAAATGGAGATCTAATATCCTGAATGTCTTTTAACACACAGCAGCACAAACCTTTCCAACAGCTAGACGACTTGGCTTGGCTTCGCCCAACAAACAATAAAGACGGTTTGTTCCATCTGCAGCTCTTTAGTAATAATAATGAAAATATTAAAAAGGAAACTGGATGGAGTGTAATTCATTCAGTCAGTTTAATTTCATTTGAAGGTATCCTCCACATTCATTTCCTTTCATTTAGCCTCTGTACTGACTGAATACATGCTGAATACATTTAAATATTACATAGTGAATGAAGAGCTGAGATCAAAGAGTGTTTGCTGTGAGAAACAAACAGACAAAAAGCAACAGAAATGTGGAAAGACCTTGAAACGAAACAAAGAAACATTCATTAACTAAAGTTCGTCTCACATCTGATAGACGACTTACAGGAAGACAGAAAACTAACTTTTAACTACCACTTTAGAGATATTACACTACAGAAACATTATGCTTTAACAACCAACAGTTTCTATATTGTATAGATTTTTCACACCTTTTGTTGTGAATCACTGCATTTTATCTTTTATGTTAGTGATAACTGCCTCTTCTCTATCTTCCTTCATGATCGATAAATCACGCTCTAACTGTTGTTTTGATAAGTGCCGTATGAATTGAGTGTGTTTCAGTATAAAGTTTCATTCTAGGGCAATAAAAAAGAAATATGACAAAAGGAAGATAAAACTAAACAAAGCTGATGCAAAGAGAGGAAACAATAAGCCTGAAGAAATTAACAGGAAATGCAGAAAATACTGAACCAACAACAACACATTAAGAAGTCAGGAAACTAGTATAAAGAGCGACAAAGTCCAAGAAACTAATAAATGAGATGGATAATCTGTTTCTCTGCCTCGTTATAGTGCTGATCAGTTTTTAATCAAGATTATTTCTACCTCAAATGTTTTCAGTAATATATTTTACTGAGTGTTTAGCTGGAAAATAAGAAAGTTTGTCATCTGGCCGACATGCTGGTTAGAGTCCAGTAATTGTTCTGCATGAAAGAGGAAGTGTCTTTCTACTTCAGATTCTGGCATTTTTATACTTTTTCCAGTTTCCTGACTCCTTCAGCTGTAACTCAGCAGACGGTGGTTGCAGCTAGCTGTCTTACAGACTGAGATTTCTAATCAGATAAAGGTCCATGTACATGAGTCACTCTTTCATTACTGGCTTAATAAATAGTTAAAAGGGTATAACTCTCCTCTCATCTGTTCTGCAAAAAAATTAAATCTGACAGAAACAAGAAATAAATGTTGTAATTTCAAGTCACGTAACTGAACTCCTGCGTAGTTTCGTCATGTCTACGACAGAGTTAATGTCAGCTACATAACTGCCTCGTGTCCAGTAGTTACGGCCAATTATTTTTGCTTTTTACTATCTTTTTCATGCACTTTTTCCCCTCACCTTAAGCAAGTAGTTTTGTTGCCTAAAACTAAACAAACTGTGACCACTTGACAACAATAAGGACGTGTTTTAACTGGCAACATTAAGTTAAGGACGTGTTGATCTGCAGCCTAGTCACGATAATCACTATCTGGACTTCTGATATGTGGACATAAGCAGGATAAATGTGTCTGTGTTGTGTCGTGTTTCAGGTAGGTTTGTTGTCTTATTAATAATAATAATAATAATAATAATAATAATAATAATAATACATTGAATTTATAAGCGCCTTTCTAACACTCAAGGACACTGTACAATAGTTTAATTAAGACAAAACAGGGAATGAAAACAAGACACAAGAAATAAAACAAAACAAAGAAAGTGCAGTACTGTTTCAGAAAATAATAAAACAAAGAAAAAAAAGTGCAGTCCAATAAAACTGAGTAAGCTAATTGGAACAGATGAGTTTTGAGTCTGGATTTGAATAATGGGAGAGAGTCGGTGTTACGGATGTAAATATACAATGATATAATGTCAGAAACACTTTGTCCAACATGATGTTTGACGGACAGGCTTTACTGACTGTTAGAGTAAGAGCTGAGCCTCAACATGTTTTCACACCGATGAGAAAGAAAACAACATTTCTCCTGTCTGCTTTTATTTATTCAGGAGATTTTTTTTTTTTTTTTTTTTTACATTCATGTGTGAATATAAGAACTAAATACATTGTTCTTTAAAAGGCTGCCCTTAAATTATAATCTTATTATATTATCATTATATATGTGGCATAAATTGGTCTTAAAATAACAATAATAATAATAGTTTATTGCAATAATTTCAGGGACAATATATTGTTATTGCAAACTCCTGTGAACTTTAAGGGAGATAATGTTGAAAATGCTCTGGTGTTTGTGTGTTTGGGCAACCCGTATGAACAAATGGCCGTGTAGTTTGGAGGATTTATTTCATTTAAGCACAGAAACAGTGTCCAACAGCTCTAAATCTGACTTAAACGTATCCTAAACTACAGAGAAACATCAAGAGCTGCAGTCATGTACCGCCAAGATAATTTCCAGAGAAAAAACAGTCCTTCCTCTTTCCATTTATCGTGCGTGGAGGCCAAACCTGCTGCCAGCTGCTGCTGTCAGGAGGAACTACGTGTGTGAGATGAAGAGCAGAGTGTGACAGACGCAGCCTGGATTCAGACAGAAGAGACTGGAAAACAAACTGGTGCTCGCTGTCTGCTGAGCTTTCAAGGTACCTGACGACTGCTGTTTACATCGCTCCAATCAGAGCGCTGAGAGACACCACCTGACCTCTTCTTCTCTTTGTTTCCTTCTCTCTCTCCGTCATGTTGAAGTGACAGCAGAAAGGGAGCTGCTCCTCTCTCTCTCCTGCTCTCATTCTGCATTTAACCCATCATCTAATCCTTCCTGCTTTTCCTGAAAAGCCAATAATACTTGCGCTGCTCCAGGTGTTGGTGCTGTGTGTTGTTTTATAGGGTGGTCCTGAGAGCTCACAGCGCTGCAACTTAAGAAAACACATGCAAATACACAAAACACAAGCAAATTGAGAAAACATCTTCATCAGTTTGATAACACGAGCGCTGCATTTAGAAAATGCGATGTGAAGACCACAAGACAACACAATAAGAGAAAAGTGATGAAAAGACCACAACACAACAGAAGTGTTTCCGGAGGACACATAAAAGTGATACACACGTCTGGACACGCATGTGATATTATCGAGTTATTTCAAGATAATGATATTTCCATGTTATAACGTGATATATAGTGTTAGCCCACTAGCCCGTATCACATTACAGTTAAACAAATTAAATAAATGAATGATGAACGTTTTAGTTGGTCTCCCTCAACGGCACCGAGTTGGTCTTGGTCTTGCTAGCACGCTAACGCTAGCTTACTATCGATCAGCCGCTAAAGTTACCATGCTTTTAAGTGTCCTCTGGAAACACTTCTGTTGTGTTGTGGTCTTTGCATTTACTAAAAGCTGCACTTGTGTTGTCTAATCGATGAAGATCTTTTCTCAATTTGCTTGTGTTTTGTGTATTTGCATGTGTTTATCAAGTTTCAGCGATGTGAACTCTGGGGGCCACCGTAATACCTCCTTGTTGTGCCGCGGTTCATTACAGGAGATGAAATGTGTCTCAGTCAGTGGCAGCTGGTCAGGATTTGGGAATGTGTTCGAGGGAGCGAAAGGATGAGAAGAAAGAGGGACGGAGAGATTTCTGACAGTCAGGGAGGTAAACATCTAACTCACACAGACACATATGTCTGCTGTTTACCTCTACTCACATCACTTTCTCTAACTTTAGCTCCTGTCGGTCACCAGCAGCTGGTGAAGCAGCTCTCCATACAAACGTTCAACAAACCTCAAACCGTAATGAGAAGCAGTCAGCCGAACAAAAAGTGAATCACTGCGCTTATTGTTCTCATCTTTGTCAGAGATTTTCAACCATGAATACCTGATTGTTTGGTAAACAAGGTCCCAGTGTGAAGTTGACATACTCAGGAAACAAGAAGAATGAGCTCATTCTGTGTTAAAATACCTTTAAGAACAGCTGCTGTCACACAACTCATCAGATACCAACGCTCTGTGATACTGTGCATCTATAGTTTAAAGAGCGTTAAGGTCCGTTCAGCCTCAGTGTTTGACCCAGGTGACCTGGGTTTGTGTCCCGTGTGAAAGCAAAAGTTGATGTTGTTATTCTGAGTCGACCTGCGTCCAATAAGTGCAGAAGCTGCTGCTTTTAGTCCCAGCCTTGTTCTTTATTTCTAACCATAATATAACCATAATCAAGTGGTTTTCTCTCTTTAACCTATTTAACATGCTGAAATATATTTTCTCCAATGTGCAAAATCTGTAAAATGCAAAGTACTTTCAGGAAAACAAACACAAAAAAATAATGTTAATAATAATAAATGCCAAACAGCAAAAATGTTTGTAATGCATATAGATGTATATGTTTTTTTAAATTATTATTATTCTCTATTCTATATATGTGTATGTATCTTGAGCTGCTGTGATCACTGATAAATGAATGTGTTCCCAAACTTTTTCTGCAGGTTTCCCCTGCAAAAAAAACAAAAAACAAACAGCCATTTTTTTATTAAACATAACTAGCCACACATCCTTATAACTCCCAGTTAGTTTGAGGACCATTGGTGGAAGAAAATAAATAACTGAACAGTTTTTGTGCTGCAAATTGTAATTACAAATGGAATAGTGGTCGTTCTCCTTTGCTTACGATATCTCTGCCAAATATTTTGTTGTATCACGTTTAGACTACTGCAACTCTCTACTGGCAGGTCTTCCTGCTGCACCACCAAGCCTCTGCAGATGAACCGTCTGGTCTTCAACCAGCCCAGGAGAGCACCTGTCACTCAACTCCTCACCTCTCTGCACTGGCCCGGTCACTGCTGCATCAAATTCAAAGCCTTGTCTCTTGCCTTCAAAATAGCAACGGGCACAGCCCCTGCTTATCTGAACTCCTTTGTTCAGTTCCACAAACCCTCCCACCCACTACGCTCTTCCAGTGAAAGACGTCTGGCTCCTCTGCAGCTGAAGGCCTCTACGTCTCAAACCAGACTCTGCTCCTCTGTAGTGCCCCGGTGGTGGAACCAAGCTCCTAACTCCATCCGTTCTGCTGAGTCCTTCTCAATCTTTAAGAAGAGACTGAAAAACCAACTCTTTACTGAACACCTTCACTCTTGATTTACACAGATGACTACGATGAGTATCGCACTGACCGCTCATCGACCTAAAAGCACTTGTGTCCTTATGGACTCAAACTTATCCCAGGGCACTTACTCTGCTATGTTGCTTGACTTCATCCTTGCTTGTGTTGTATTAACTGTCATTTGAACGTCACTTTGGACAAAAGCGTCTGATATTGACATTTTAGAATTGTAGCAAGAAAACTGTTGCTGCATCCGAGAGTTGAAGCCCCCTGACATCATGGGTTGACATCAAGTGATTTTTCCCCTTATTCCAGAATGATAATGTGTGCATAAAAGACTGTTTTCCAAATAAAGGGACAAATTTACTTTCAACAAGAACAAAGAGTCCTTATTATAATCTGAGAGGTAAAGTGCAACAAACGAGTCAGTGTATATCTATTTGATCAAATAATCATCTAGTGATATTCTTGAAACTTGAAACTCATGGTGACCAAGAGCATGTGGAAAAAAATTGATGCTTTCGTCCGGCATGTCCCCTTTATTTAGCTGCCACCTGACTATCTGAGAGGTAAAGTGCAAAGAACAATTTCAAATCAATAAATGTTTAGACTGTATATTACTTTAACCTGAAGCAGTTTTGTTGACATTTTTAGTTGTAGGTTTCCGTGCAGCCACAGGACGACGCTGCCACCAACTTGTGCAACGTTTAACCAGTCAAGTCAGAAAGTTTTAGGTTTTTTCACACAATATCCAAGATTTTTTTTACAAAATAACAGAAGTGTCTCTGTTTGACTTTTTCAAGCCGTTCTTTCCCTCCCTTTCTCTCTCTCTCTCTCTCTCCCTCTCTCAGCTTGCTATCCTGTCTTTCTCATCTTCCCCTGTGTTCAAGAAGCCACACACACACACACACACTTTCCTCGTCTTCAATCAAAAGAACAGCCACTGCAGGACGTCTACAGCAGTTCCTCAAATGACTCTCCTTGCTGTGTCTGTGAGTGTGTGTGTGTGTGTGTGTGTGTGTGTGTGTGTGTGTGTGTGTGTGTGTGTGTGCATGTGTGTGTACACTCAGGTATAATGACTTGCTGCAGTCCTGGTGGTTGTGAAGCAGAGGAATGATAAGGCTGTTTTCAGTTTATATTTAGCAGCAGAGTAAATCTTTACATCAATGGTCACAGCGGCCTCTTTAACTGGAACAACACAGTGTTTACCATCACTTCAGACACAGCTTTGCCGACAATTACCAGATGTATTACTGCAGAACAAACCACAGTTATGCTTTTATATCACTCTTCTAATGAAGTTAATTAAGCTTTATTTTCCCACTGAGTCTCATTGAGATCAGGATCTCCTCTGCAGTCAGGAACATGGCTATCACCAGGCGAAACCCTCAGAATTTAAATAAAAAATGCATGAAGTTAAACTCCAGAGTCACAGTGCTTCTGACTGGTGTTGCAGTCCATCCTAGTGACAGGTAACACCGGACAGAGGAGAACGGGAGAGCAGAACGACACAATAAGCTGCTGACAGACAGAAACAGTCGGCGAGGAGGAGGAGGCGAGCTCTGCTGCTTTATATATATCAGGACTCTGAGTAATATGCTGCTACGTGCAGCAAACATTGGCAGGGTTTCATTGTCATCTGTCATATGGATCAATTATATCCCTACACTCACACACACACTGGATGCAGGATTCGAGGTGTGCAATCTGGCGAGCAAATGTCTGCTTTTCTGGATTGCTCTGACACAATCAGCTGAAATAAGAGGAGTGACGTGTATTTCTGCAGCTGTGTTTGCTCTACATAGAGAACATCAGCATGAGCTCAAAGTTCAGACGTGTATCATATAATCACGGCGAGGCTCTGGCAGTATTATGCTGCTCTGTTGGTCTATTTAGCTGAGAAACATGAAGACTTACAGGACTTTTAAAACTAATCTGACTCTGTCCCTGTCTGGGTTCAGTCCGGGTGATGATGGTGACACAGACCAAAGTTATTTTGTGATTTTATTTTGTAAGTTTAATAGGCTTCCTAAGCCAGACATCATACTCTGTTACCACCAGCTCTGGTTTAGTCAAAATAAATTCACAGAGATCAAATGAAGTGTGATTTAGAAGATTAACAACACAATGAAGCTAGTGTCAGTTCTTTGGAAGAGAGAAACTTTAATTTCGAAGTTGTATTTTCTGTTTAATAAAACAGAATAGTTATATTTCAACAGACCCCGCCCAATCTGCTTAGTCCCTCTCAAGCTTTAAGAGTAGACTAAAGACATGAAGGCTCTTTACTGATGTATAGATGGGGAATTTTCTCTGCACTACCTGCAATCAATCAATCAAATTTAATCTATATAGCACCTTTCAAACAAATCCAAATCCATGTATTTCAAAGTGCTGTACAGATTGAAAACAACAATAAGGACACGGAGACTAATGCACGCTGAGTATAAAATAGGAGTAGGTAAAATTGTAAGAGATGATACATATATATAGTTGTAATTATTGTACAGTGTCCTTGAGTGTTTAGAAAGGTGCTTATAAATTTTAAATAAATATAAAAATAATAATAATAAATAAATATTATTATTATTATTATATATGAATACATGTATACAAGGATTAGAGTTAAAATAATGATTTAATATAAACAGCAAAATAAAGGTAAAAACAGATAAAAGCGTATAATAAAACAAGTATAAACCATAAATTTCTGTCAATAAGACGCTACATAAAAGCCAGATTAAAAAGATGATTTTTAGTTCACATAAAAATAAAACCTATCGCTGAACTCTGCCTGACAACATCTATGTCCTGTTGGACTCAGACTTGTGTGTTTATGAACCCTCAGATGTACGTCTCTTTGAATAAAAGCTTCTGATGAATGAAAGTGTAACATTGTTCTCTGAGCACAAACAGCAACGACGGCAAAGAACCTTTTGTTGTCGTATCCTCTTCCTTCTACCCGTCTCCTCTCTGTCACCACCCGGTAAAGGCAGAACACCAACAATAATGTGCAGCAGCACATGTGCCTTGTCATAGTAAGAGCAGCTCAGGTGTTAGCATCACTAACACTTACAATGGTCCCGACAGCAGGAACAATAGCAGCACCCTGAAACTGGAGCAGGCAGCAGTGATTTTATTACTTACTTCTATGCTTTCATACTCTCACTTGTCAACATGTCTCTGAGAATAATGGCCTGAACTGAACTGACTCTTAAGGATATTTAAAAGTCAATCCAACATAAGAGTTTGCTCTCTGTCGGAAACACAGAGGGAATGTTGCTGTAGCTGCTCTAATGTTTAATGTTCAACTAAACATTTTAGCACTGAAATCTGCTTTGCACCAGAAAAGAACAGGTCTTGAACACGATCACTCTGGAAGGCTAATATCACCACCAGCAGCCATGAATCACAGAGGAAACACCGTCTCATAAAGCACTCCATTTAACATCTCTATAAAGCAAAACACCTCTCAATAAAGCAGGAGGGAAACATTAAATCCAGCCAATTTGGAGTCAAAGTTATGAAGCACATTGTGTGAGAGTATTCAACAATGTCTGCTGGCCCATTTAATCAAAATGTCACAGTTTCCCAGGCAGAGTCACAGAAAGCTTTCTCAGCTCTCTGCCTCGTTCTTCAGGGACGACTGAAGCAGCAGGTGTCCAGTGATTTATTGAGATGCTACTGAGCCATGGAGTCGCTTTTTTTTTCGCTCTGCAGAGAGGTCGGAGGTCACGGTTCAGAGTCCTGCACAGGGACACTTGAGCAGAGAGGAGACTGGACCTGTCCACTGGTGTCTGTGCCAGGCTGCTGCCGAGCTGCGCTCAATAATGTTTAATTTGCAGGCTGGAGTTTTGGTCAGACTCTTGGATTGATTAAATGTCCCAAAACTCTGCCACTAGAACAGAAAAGCAGCTAAACCAGATCTGACTGAGTGTGTGTGTGTGTGTGTGTGTGTGTGTGTGTGTGTGCGTGTGCGTGTGCGTGTGCAGGATTAAAGCCTCATAACTCCTTATTGTTATTCAGTTATTCTCAGAAGAGAAAGATCACAAATAACCCTAAACAAAAGACACGTTTTACCATTATTATCTAAACTATGATATTTCTGCTCTGCTGTCGAGGTCTCAGACTGAAGTCCTGGTCCTAGGGGGGGCAGTGGAGCCTGCAGCCTACAGAGAGATTAATTGTGCTGCAGCGATCTATAACTTTCCAGTTGAGGTGTAGTTGTGGACCAAAAGTCAGAGTCATATATCACCTCAGGTCTCACAGGTCTGACTTCTGCACACAATCTGTGTCTCCTAAACTCTGTCATCACTTCATCCTTTCTATTTACTCTTCAAATTAGCAGAAATGATGCAAAATTCCCTTTAATAGCAATCAAAAAAAAATAGATAACAGACATTGAGACATGAAAATGAGCTGGTATCTGTGCACATTAATTATGACTGAGTTTTGTAGTTTCACTATTCTTTGTATCATGTGGTTCATCACAATATTTAGTGAAGTAGAAGTATAAAGTTACATAAATGGAAAATACCTCAAAATTGCACTTAAGTACAGTACTTGATTAAATGTACTTAGTTACAGTTCCACCACATTGAGACATTTCTGCTCTTGTGAAACTAAATAAATGTGATTTCGAACTTCACGTCTTCAGAACTCAATAAACAGACTTATTGACTTCAGACTTAAGTTTTGACCTGGTAAACTAGAAAAATAAAGAATATAAGACAACAACAACAGGGAACATTTAAATATCTAAATGCAGCTTCATTTAAATGAATTTAGACCTGATTTAGACCTTCAATCACACTCAACCTCCTGCAGGACATGTCAGTGTCTGTACAACAATATGAAGTAACTTCTGTATTTGCTATTAAGAGAATAAAGTCTGAATTACATGATTGCAGTAGATTACTTGTTTGGAAAATTTTAAATAAACTAGGAGAATAAACTTTGGTAGCCAAGCAACCAGGGTCAGGTGGCAGCCACCAATCAGAGCAAAGCAATCAACTGCAGCCGCTCCTGTGACATTTGACACCACTGAGAGAGAGAGAAAAACAGATGAAAGTTCCCCTCGAACAGAAAGGATTTTTGGCCAAACCGCAGCTCCTATCATTGAAACGACTTCACTTTGAGCATCCTGAGCTCTTCCTGAACGTCTACATTTGTGTTTTGTGAAGAAAAATGAAGAAATAGTTTTTTTTGGAGCGATCAGAAGAAACTGGTACCTCTGCTTTCCTCCAGAAATCTCCCCATCGTTTTAACATGGCGGCCTATGAAGCTGTGGCTGCGTGTTGGTGGATCATCTGTGCGTCCTTCGCCCAAAACATAACTCTGACAGCTTTAGCAGACCAATGTGAGGGAGAAGACAAATTTTTACTACATTTCTATGTATAAATTATTTCTTTAGAGTGGCATCTGCGGCCTCGAGCGCAGTTTCCAAATTTATTTTTTGACAAACTTTTCTCTCCCTCTGCACTCTAGTTATGATGTCATCCACTCTAGTCTCTCCATAGGGTAACATTGGGGGGATTTTTTGGTGTGATTTTGCAGAATAACTTGAAAACTGTTTGCCGAAACCTTTAAAAAAGTCATAGCACACTTGTCATGGCCGAGCCAGACGATTTGATACCTTAGTGTATTTGCGACCAAAACTCTGGGAGGAGTAGTCAACCGAATAAAACACCTAAGAAACGGTAGAATAATAGGAAGAAGCCCGGTGGATAGTATATAGTGTGCTCTTTCAAGCACACTCAATAATTATCCTTTAACCAGAAGCCTGTGTTTTTATTCTGCTGTTTTCTCTGTTTCCTCACACAGTAATTACTCCTTACATACGTTCTCACTGAGCCTGTTTCAGTTATAGGAGCCGGCCGGGGGTGAATGTATAAGCCACAGAGCCATGCTCTGTCATTATGTTAATATGTCATGCATTATTAACATGCAATACAATTTATTGCCCAAGCATCCTATGATCAGGTTCAGATATCTCTCAGCTGATGGTGAGTGTGAGTCGAGCCAATAACAGGGACATTTAATCTGCTGGAGTCTTACCGGACACCAAATTAAGGTTCAGGGGCTTTAGATAATTGTTGTAATTTCTTATTTAAATCCCTGGATTTGAACCAGTTGAGAAATAAAGATCCACTCTTTGTTATCTTCCCAGTAGCAGCAGCAGGAAGCCTCCAGGTGTTTCTGTGCTCCATCATCATCTCTGCTGCAGCTGCAGGAGCCCCGAGACGTTTAAACCCCAAGTTAAAGAACCCAGTTCAAGTGATACTGCTCCAAGGAGAACAAGCTTTAAAGTATTATCTTCTGAATGGACCTTTATCTATCAGGCGAGGAAATCAGAATAAACCAGGAACATGTTTGTGTTGTTTTTTTTTTTTAGGTGCCAGTTGCCAGAATATATGTTTGCATTGGAAGTTTCTGCAAATCACAGATAATGATGAGTTTCTACATTTCTAACCACAAACATGATGAATATGAGGAGCTACATGGTGTCACCTCACCTCCAAAGACATGCAGCTGTAGGAGTGTATGAGAGCATGAATTGCTGTTAGAGGTTGGAGAACTGGGGGACAAATTCACTGCTCGCTGTTTCGGTGTGTGCAAAAAAGAAAAATCTTGATCTCAATCTTAATCCGTCTCTATGTTTCTGCCCTGTGATGGTTCAGGTTGTACCCGGCTCTCGCCCAATGTCAGCAGGGATCAGCTCCACAACCGAAGTCAGATCTATTTTGGTAATTTTGTGTAATTTTACAGCTTTGTTTAAATGTGTTTGGTCATTTTGTGTCTTTTTTTGTAATTTTGTATCATAATTTGTAGTTTTTTGGTTATTTTTTGTCTTGTTTGTTCCTTTTGTGTCTTTTTTTTTTGGTAATTTAGTACAATTTTTTGGTCGATTCCTGTCTTTTTTGTAATTTTGTGTCATTTTACATTAAAAAAAAATATATTTTTGGTCCTTTTATGTCTTTTTGGTAATTTAGTGCAATTTTTGGTAAATTTCTTGGTAATTTTACAGCTTTTTTGTGACTTTCTTGGTCATTTCACATCTCCTGGTGAAAGTCCTGGTTTGTTTGACCCTTCCACCTCCCCTCCCTCCCTCCCACCCAAACTGCATCTTTGTGCTTTATACTCACAATTTCCACGGCAGCTATAGGGAAGTTTTCTTGATAAGAAGTTAAGAATATTATAAAATTTTTTTTGTTTACAGCAATGAGAAAGTTTGGTTTTGGTGAACAATTTATTTCCTGGGTCAAACTTCTGTATAAGGCTCCCCAAGCATATGTCCTGACCAATAATCTCCACTCAGACCCTTTTCCTCTTCACAGAGGAACTAGGCAGGGCTGCCCGCTCTCCCCCCTGCTGTTCGCCTTGGTTATTGAACCTCTTGCTATCGCATTACGTTCTTCTGGTCATTTCCAGGGTGTACATAGGGGGGGTAGAGAACACAGGGTTTCCTTGTATGCAGATGATTTACTCTTATATGTTCAGAGCCCAATTGAATCAATCCCACATATTTTGTCTCTTTTGAAGGAATTTGGTAGAGTTTCTGGATATAAGCTCAATCTTTCTAAGAGTGAACTATTTCCAATAAACAAAGCTGCTCAGAGCATATCCCTCTCCCAATTTCCATTCAAGGTGGTACAGGGTTCATTTAAACACCTGGGTGTGACAGTTAATAGAATATACTCAGACTTGTTTAAGCTGAACTTTAAGCCACTCGTGGAACGTACAGTTAAAGACATTAGGAGATGGTCCCACCTCCCATTGACCTTGGCAGGAAAAGTGAATATTGTTAAAATGTATGTCCTCCCAAGGTTTATGTTTCTGTTTCAATGTGTCCCTATTGTGCTAAACAAACATTTCTTTGGACAATTGGACAGTGAAATCTGTAAGTTTGTGTGGAACAAAAGAAAGCCAAGGATCAGGAAGGCTTTCCTGCAGCGCCCAAAATGTGTTGGAGGCCTGGGCCTCCCTAACTTTCAAAACTATTACTGGGCCTGCAATATAAGAAACCTCTCGTTCTGGAACAGGTACAGAGAGTCAGATAACCGACCTGCTTGGCTTCGTATCGAGGAGGACTCATGTGGCCCCACATCGTTGGGCGCCCTGCTGTTCTCCCCTCTCCCTATATCCCATGACTATATCCATCACAATCCTGTTGTAGCTCATTCGCTGCGGATCTGGGCCAAGATGAGACGTAGTCTGGGTTGGCGGGTTGGATCCCCCCTGGCTCCCCTGTCCCCTAACCAACACTTCGTCCCCTCGCTGGAAAGCAACATCTTCCAGCGCTGGTCTAGTAATGGCATTAGTAGGATGAGAGACTTGTATGTAGATGGTTTATTTCCCACTTTTGAGCAGCTATGCACAAGATTTAACCTACCACCGTCACACTTTTTTGCTTACCTCCAGATCCGGAGCTACATCCAATCCAACACAGTCACATTTCCAAATATTCCTGATCCTACTCAAATAGATGTACTCTTCTCTGTCGATCCCACCACCAGAGGTGTAATATCACTCATTTATAACCAATTGTCTATTCAAACAAAGATCACTTTAAACCATTTAAAAAATGCTTGGGAGGAAGACCTGGGCTTAGAATTGTCGACAGACCAATGGAAGATTGCACAGAGGAATGTCCACACCTCCTCCATCTGTGCTAGACACGGCCTCATACAATTAAAAGTTTTGCATAGAGCCCATCTCTCCAAAGCTAAGATTAATAAAATGTACCCAGATTCAGATCCTATATGCGACCGATGCAAGATTCACCCAGCCACATTGGCACACATATTCTGGTCGTGCCCAAAGCTGTCACAGTTCTGGACCTCAATATTCAGGACTTTTTCAGACTGCTTTGGGCACGTACTAGACCCCGACCCGGTTCTGTCCATTTTTGGAGTGGCAGGTGAGAACAGCCCCCTCACAGGATCTAACCTAATTGTGGCTAGATTTACAACCCTACTAGCCCGTAGGCTGATTTTGTTAAATTGGAAACAGGCAATCCCACCTTCCTACACAATGTGGAGGAGGGATGTCTTGCGGCACCTTGCTTTGGAGAAGCTTAGATTTACCCTAAGAGGCTCGGAAGAGAGTTTCCATAGAACTTGGCGGTCCTTTGTGGAGTTGGTGGCTGGTTAGCCTTCACTCCCTTGGCCTTCTTTTTTTTTCTTTCCTTTCATGTGGACTGTACGGCCTTGTATATCTGCGCGGATGACTGGGTGACTGACGGTTGATGAGAGATGTATAGCTAACACAGTGGTAACTCATTATTTTTCATCTTATTTTATTTTCTTATTCGTATTTTTATCTCTTATTTTTATTTATTTTGTTGTATTCCTTGTCCGTGTGCTGTGCTGTTTGTTTGTTTTTTCCCTTTTTTTTTTTTTGTGTTTTGTTATGTAAGTGTTTTTTTTGTGTGGGGAAAAAAAAAATAAAATAAAATGTTTTTTTCTCAAAAAAAAAAAAAAAAAAAGAAGTTAAGAATAATTAATGAATGAATGAATATTGAATAAATATTGAATGAGCCTTTCTGAACTGCTGAAACCTGTTGCATCACATGGTGACACATGCAGGCATTTCAAGACGTGACACAGATTAATCACCAAAAAAACACCAAAAAAACTCCAATTCCAGACAAAACGTCCAACATTGGGACACAAACACTGATCTCCCGGTTTAAAGTTCTGGGTTGGTTGGTCCCTCCCATCCAATTTCAGACCCATACCGCCTTTAACATCATTTTACTTTGTCACTGGAGAATTAAATTGTTGTAGATTAACATATCTAGCACATGTGGTTTTGCAGAAATGTACAATGGCAACATTTTTAGCTGGTAACAAGGCTGCAACTTTTTACATTTCTTGCACAGACTTTTCCCATTTTTCCTACATAGTTGAGGCTTTTTAAAGTATAGTTGTAATTTAAAGTCAGTGACAGCTGCAGTAGAATAACCTTACACTCTTCAGATCACTTGATCAGACAATAAAGTTAAAGATATTGAAGCATGAGGAAAACAAACCAGAGCACCGAGGGGACGGAAACAACAAGAACCCTGCTCTGTAACATGAAGAAAGTCCAACATACAGAATGAGTAAACAGAGGATGATATGAGGCCTGATGTTTCTGGGTGAGATTAGCAGGTAGCTGGAAGACAAAGCAAAAACAACAGTGTGTCTGCAGGCATGGCCTCTATTCTCCTTCCCAGCTCCCTGAACAGTTTGGTGTGCCAGCTTTAAGCATTACACACATGACTGAGTCCAGCCCAACACATCACACATCCTCACAGCACTCAGCAGAGAGAGGCTCGATCTGAAGCCGGCGTGGAGCCTCTGATGTTCTATTCACTCTATTTTTATTGGACGGTGGAAGGAGAGAAAGGTGGGAATCAACACTGTGGCTACCAGAGCCAGAGAGAGATGAATAAGTGATGAATCAGACAGGGGGAGCCATGCTGCTTTATTCTCCTCCTGGTCAACTATTTCAAAAAGTTTGAAGCAGCTGAGTCCAAAAACTTTTTTTCCTGCAGAAGACAACAACAGGATGAGAAGAACAAGTTGTCCAAACTAATGACCACATGTTGTTTGTTCCTGCCCTGAAACACCGACAGGAGCATTTACACAGATAAAGATATAAAGAAACTTAATTATAGCAGGTTGCAATTTTGTTACGTAAAATTCCTTCTCTAAGGTTACATTAAGGGCATTTGTTGATCTTTTCTGACTTTGTTTTGGTAATTGTATGTATGATTTTGGTCCATTTGTGGGGTTTTTTGGTAATTTTACAGCTATTTTTGGTCTTTTTGGTCATTCTGTGTCTTATTTTGGATTTTTTTTCTGGGGAACTTTGTATGTTTTTGGTAAATTTGTGTCATTTTACAGCTTTTTAAAAATCTTTTTGGTCATTTTGTTTCTTTTTTGTAGTTTTGTGTGTCTTATGTTGTATTTTTTGGTTATATTATGTCTCTTTTTGGTACTTTTGTGTCTTTTGTGTCATTTTTGGGTTAATTTCTGCCTTTTTTTGTAATTTTGTGACTTATTTTGTAAAATTTAAACTTACTTTTTACTTTACTTACTACAGCAGCTATAGGGACCTTTTCTCGATAAAAATCATCATCAAACTGCCGTCAAAACCTCCAAAAGTGCCTCAAGGGATAAACAAACAGTTGTATAATCAGATGCACGTGCTGCCCGTCTCGTGTCCATCTACACAGCAAAAATCCCAGTGTACATTGTACTCTATAAGAGTACATTTAACTCCAGTTTCAGTGCTTATATAGGTCCAAGAGTTTGGTGTTCACTGAACTCCATCAAAAGTGTAAAACATATACTCCAAATAAAGAGTTACATTTGAACCCTCTGAGAGTACAATTGTACTCCGTCACTGGTACTTTTAGACACTACTTCAGTGCTTTGTGACACTTGCAGTGTAATCCTAAAGCTCCCAGAGAGTAAAATATATACTCTAGTTTAGTAATTTGTAGCACTTTGCAGAGCTGATTATTTAACACTCAGAGTGAGAATGTACTCTATGACTGGTGTACACCAAACACTTTTGAGGTGAATTGTTAACACTTAAAGAATTAGTAGTCCTCACAAAAGTTTCCTGAAATATAATATCTTTATTATTACAATACATCCCAACAAGTATCTTGTCTTGTTATGGAAGTTAACTCTTGTTACAAGGACATAAAACATCTTATGTTAGAAGCCATGGTGCAAAAAAAAAAACCCTGTAAAATCAATTTTTGCAAAAATAATTGTCAAGATGAAAAACAAAAAGGGGGCAATCACTTACGTAATACATTTCTTATACAAAAACGTGCACCAGCACCACATACTGATCAGCTCTGTCAAAACCAAAACATAACAAATTTATTGTTATAATAGTTATTACCATATATTCTAACAAGTATCTTGTCTTGTTATGAAAGTGAACAGTCAACTGTTGTTACAAGGACGTAAAACTTGTCTTAAGTTATGGAGCCGTGGTGCAAAAAAAAAAAAATAATAATAATTTTTTGCAAATATAATTGCCAAGATGAAAAACAGCGTGCAACCACTTAACACATTTCTTACACAAAAACATGCACAGGCACCACATATTGATCTTCTCTGTCAAAACCATACGTTGTCTGCAGATCAAATGGCTTAAACATGAGCAACTCATCAACTTTCAGCAGGGAAACATTTTCAGAAAATCCCTGTCTGACATGAAAAGAATGAAAATGCTCTGCAAAACTAAGTGTCTCAAAATCTTCTGCTAGAAGAAAATAGTCTCCATTAAATGCAACAATGTCTTTTATCTGACTGAATACTGGGAAATCCTCTTCTATGTTTGAACAAACCAGAAGACCTGGGCGATACTCTGTCCCAAAACAGGTGATCCAAGGTGTCACATCAACTTCACAGTCCAAGTCAACCTGCTGTTCTTCAGCAATTATTTCACCATTTGCCAAGGCATTGAGCTGAACAGTTTTTACTGGACCACAGTCAATACTTTTAAATGGCACTGATTCCCAGTGGTATGCCACAGCCATCTGATGTTTTTTAGCTAATGACTTTGTTATATTTTTGAAATTTTTTATTGTGTTCTTGAAAAACCTATGTTTGGCTTCAAACCTCATCGCCCAAACATGAAGAATTGGACCTATTTTTCGAATGGATCTGGGGTAATGAATCATGAAGTGATGTTTGGGAATCATTTTGCGATGTGGATAAAGCCCTTTGAAAAGTTTATGATGTTCAAGAATGAGATGTTTCAGACATACTGTCATGCCATCAGTAATGACAGGAGAAAATATGATGTTGATGATTTGCAGCAGAAGCAGCAAGAGTCTCCAATGTGCATTTCCTTCTTGGACAACATCTCCAAATATCAAGGGCACATTCCGGATCAAGCAAAATGTCTGAATGGCATTGAGACCAATTCCATTTCCATTCTGCTCTAAGTTGATTCTGGTTGGTCGATTCTTTCTCTCTACAAAGCCATAATTGTATGCATATATCCTGTTACAAATATCTGTCTTGGATATGATGTTGTTGTCTGAGAGATAACCAAAAAGCAACTTCAGCTCAAATTGCCCAACTCCTTCCAATATGTCATGCATAATGTCTACAGCATAGTTATCAGAAACATCAAAGTACTGTAGATCATTGAGTAAACATGTTCGCTTCACTCCAAATGTTGATGGCAGTGAAGGATCTGCCTTCAAATCATTGCAATGCTGAGCATGCAATACTTTGTTGCGCAGTGTTATTCTTGGATCATCATCACTGAAAACTGTCTGTGAGGTTTGTTTGTCTACCAGACAAAAGCGGCAAAAATAGTTCGAACTGAATGATTCAACATACCCAAGTAAGGAGTGCAATCCCAAATTGTCCCCTGTCACTTGTGCAATTGTTCCATAAACTGGTTCATCAGAGAAAGGAACTTCAACTCCTGTACACTCAAGGACTTTCAGATCATGCACGATGGGTTCTAAAATGAAATTAAATCCATACTTTTTTACATCCTCTGTATGAAAAAGTGCCAAAAGATGAATATTCATAAGCGCTGAGTTTATCTTTGGAGACAGATTTCGTAAAATAAAGTATATACTTCCAATCTTATGGATACCATGTTTGGATCCTAGTGGATTTGCCACTTCAAAATCATCATAGAATATCTGTATTTGGAGAGAGTTTGGTTTTTTAGAGAAGAGGGGGTGATCTTTAAAATAACTCCCATCACAGAAATCTTTATAAAACCCAGTCTTCTCACAAGGCCGCAAAATATGATTTAAAATCTCTCTGTTGTTGAATATAAACTTCAGCGTTTCCAAAAGAGGAATGTACACAAATTTGTCTGTCACAGGAACCTGATCGTATGTGCCAGTGGTTCGATTCCTTCTGGTGTCATACCTCACCCCTAGAGCGACCTCAACAGGTTCTACAAGACCCCATTTCTCACTGAAATGTTTTTTCCATTTTGTCTCAGTGTTCAGTTTGCTAAATGGATTTTCAAGGTTTTCAAAATAATCATCAAATTTTGTTCTCATGTCCTCAACATTAGGGAGCAATTTTACAACATCATCTTTCACATTTGAATGTAGTTCCTCTACAAGCTCCTCCATATTTTCAACAACAGTCTTTATGACATTAGTAGCCACACCACAGCTTTGGAGTTTTGCAATGAGGGATGCACACATTTCTTGGGTATGTTGCCTAGTCTCATTACAGCTTTGAGAATTCACTGGTTGCTCTGAAATTGAAGCTGACATTGTTTGCTGATCGGATACACCAACTGAGGGAGTGACAGTCGGAGTGACAGATTCATTATCAATTTGAACTAGACTTTCAGGACTATGCTTGGAATGGAGATGTTTCCTGAATCCAGAAAAAGTGCAAAACCTCTGACGGCATCCATTATGGTCACACAACAAATGAAACTTCTTGCCGGGAAAAAAGGCATGTGTAAGTTTGAGATGACGGAGCAACTGCTGGATGGTGACAAAAGTAGACTGGCAAACAAAGCATTTATACATCACAACTTGAGTTGAGGAGCTTTGCCCTGAGGTCCTTGACTCTGGGAGTTTCGTGAGAAAGCCCCACATCGATATTGTAGACAGTGGTTTGCACAAATGTGTACAGGCTGTTTAAGGCCTGGTCATAGGAGATCCCAAACACATAATGCGTCTTGAACAGTTCATCAAAGGCTGAAAGGGAAGACCCGGCCTTGCAGGGAAGGAGCTCACCATCCATCGCAATGTAGTAATCATGGATGTTTTTTCTTGTGATGCCAACTGCCAGGATGTAGGGCTGCCTCCGCTGGGCTGGACCAGAGTGTTCTTGTAGGCTTCGGCCCGACTGCAAGATAACACAAAAGTGTAACTACACTATACATCTTTTTTTATAGCAAAGTCAGAAATCTGACAGCACAGTTGGAGGATTTCAAGAAAAAAAAAGAAAACGTATTTATGTGACTTGCTATTTATAATATTATAAAAAATGTTTTTATGTATTGCTATTTATTTTTTTATAAATTTTGTATAGAAATGTGTTTGTATTTATTGCTATTTATGAAGTTATTATATAAAGATGTTTATATCTATTGCTATTGATACCATTATTATAAAAATGTGCTTATATTATATTTATTGCCATTTACATTTATAAATTATTTGTGGAAAAGTTTGTCTAAATAGAGGAATTATGGAAGAACAGATTAAGTCAACCCTTTTAACAATATTCTTAGATCCAGATATTTCCTGGCTGAGATTTACTTATGTTGAGTATGTTGTCGTGCTACCCCATCATGTGAAAATGCACTTGGGTAAGTTCCTCTGTATCAACAGAAATGATAATTGGTCAAAACATTTGTTTGTTTTTGGAATGTGGATTCCACTCGTTGATATTGGATGCTTTCAAAATGGAAATCAGGATACACTGACCTTATGAAACTTCACTACGCGATCCACAGCTTCCCGGATACTGATCTTCACGGCTCCCTTCTTTCCACTTGGTGGCAGGAGGTAGACAAGCAGGAGAACTGAGGCCATGTCACTATCCCAACCTGAGAAGAGGGGATGAGAAACTCAACTTCAGTATGAGATGCACCTGACAAATCAATATCAACACTCATCAGGCTCTTGAAAAAAATACTATCAGCACAACCACATCACTGTCAACACAATAAGACAACATTTGAAATGGTGGGTGGAGATACACAGGGAATTCATTTATGTCACTTACCTGGGACCTCCTCATCTCCATCCTCATCAGGGTTCTCGTCTGCAGACTGAATGAGATAGTCAAGGTGCGGGGTTTTGCTGAGGTTTTTGGCTTGTTCAATTACTTTCGCCTTCAGGAGTGTTCCCCATTTCTCCAAGAATTTTGATGAAGTCTCTGCTCCAAACAACAGCTCAAAGTCTTGTAGAACCTAAAGGGGAGGAAGTGCAAGCAAGTGCATGTGTACTTGATGATGGTGGCAATGGAAGGAAGGTACCACTTTCATCTTTACAAAGCTGTTATTGATGGAAAAAAACATTATCAACCTAATTAATGTGAACTTACAAGGCCTTTTGTGTCAAGGAACCTTGGGAAAACTGTAAGCACTGTGCTGCATCGCTCTGGATCATGGATCAACTTTTGTCTGTGCTGGAAGGTTGCTCTCATTTTCATGAAGATCTGTTCTTCATCTGTGCTGTGTTTCAGTAGAGATATGGCCTCGCAGCACTGGTCTCCCTCCAGCTGTTGCTCTTTAGTCACTTTCCTCTCCAACTCTGGTCCGCTGCTGTCTGAGGTTTGAGAGCTCCTTCTCCGAACTCCACTGCTACGGCCACTGCTGAGTTCTCGCTGTGTGTTTTTAAGCTTCCAGGCAATGTAGCCCTCGTTGCTATCTGCATCAAAGAAATGCTCCTAAAAACAAGTTTGAAAATAAATTAAGAAATTTGAGCATGGTAAGACACCTGGTGAAAGAAACTATAAGATGAAAATACATCAAAACATTATTCATTCATCAACAAAATTTAAAAACAAAATATTGAGCTTAACACAGTCCTGAATTTGCTGTCATTTTCAAGAATGTTAATTGCCCTCCTTACTGCCTGATCAAGAAAAACCTCTATGTCTATTGCTCCTATGAAAAAACAATATTTTTTATTATTATAATTTGAAAAGTTGGTAAACTTCTCGTTAAAATATATACTCACATAGCCCTTTTTCGAATAGGGATCTTTCAGAGCAGGGAACAGTGTTACAATCCCCAATGCATATTGTGTTCTTTTGTCCTTTGGCGGAGCACTTCTATGGGGGTAAATGATAGGTTGCATTGACAGGGAAAAAAGCTGTATGACAATTTACAATGGGGACTCTGAGGTCAACTCAAATAAACTAGTAAACAATATATAAGTATATAAGTAGCATGGACTGACTAAATCTATAAGGCTGCGTGTGTCTTCCAGATGGGTAATGATTAATTTAGATTAGAATATCTGTATATATGAAATAACTTGTTTACTGGCCATGGTTGTACTGATAATCTCATTTGATTACAATCACCTGTTTTTTATAAACAACATGTCTGCAATCAAACACTATGAATATGCTCTTGACTGCATCGTGTACAAGGAGTGTTTGACTTACCCATACTTTTCCAACATATCAGCAACAACAATGTTGACAAGTTCACGGCGTGTTCGATCCTTCATCTCTCCCTTAGTTGCATATTCTTTAAGTATTTTCTCCCCTCCAGGCTTTTGTTCCAGAACTCTCTTGACAAGCTTGAAAACAAGCAAAAATAAGACAAAACAAAAAACTGATGTCAAAAACACATTTAGAACTTGGCAAAAGAATGTACAAAAAAACTCACCTCTTTGGCCTGTGAAGACCTGTCATCAATATGCTGACTCTTTTGGGACTTTGGGATGTCATCATCAATGCATGGTCTTTTTGGAGACATCAGAAAGGTGTCATCAATGTGCTGTCTTTTTGGAGACATCAGAAAAGTATCACTCTCGGATGAGCGTGATGATAGTGACAAGGTGTCCGTGCATGAAGATGCAGGAGAGTCTGAAAAGTCTGAAAAGATGGAGCACATCATTTTCAAAAATATTAGTTAGGTATGGTTTCTTGAATTGACTGACAGTTTAAACTGAAAGAAGGTGATAAGGATTAGCTGCAGCCAAGCCATACCCCCCATCTGCAATTTTTCTGTGAATTTAGCATTCTGATCTATTAAAGAAGTGCTAACAATAGTGGTTGATACGGCCACATTTTGAGCAATTCAGGCCATGGCAGACAGTCTAATAGTTGATAACTGAGTGCTCAGGTCAGTATTCTTATCAGTCGACATGTTTCATAGGTAAATGGATCAGTTCTGAAAACAATAAAAGGCAAATTCTGTCTAACTTAATCTAATCATTTTTGTATAGTTACGTCAATTTCAATGATCACATGATAATACTGTAACTTTGAAAAGTACAATTTCATCAAATGACCACTTACCAGTGACTGAAAGAGTGTCGACAATTGTCCACAGGATGTCTGTTTTTTCCTCCAGAATGTCACTGAATACCTCTTCATCGACCTCTGTTCCAGTGTCATCCAGCACATATATGTCTTTTTCATTGGGTATACTGAACTTCATTTTAGCTTTGAATACAGAGAAAAAAAATAAATGAAGTTTGGGGTGCATTATTTTTCATCTTACAGTGTTTCCCACAGACCAGGTAGCAATGTGTGGTGCTCCACATTCTTGTGGTGCTCCAAATTATTTAAATATATCACTTTATTATCATTTTAAACCTTTTTAGGTGAGAAAGTAGCCGTTTAGATCCCCAGTGCGTCGTTAATTTGTCTAAATACCAGCTGTTTACAATTTTGTTCGGACGAATTCGGCGCTACTCAAGCTAGCCGTCGTAAGCAACGCACTTCCGGTTACATTCACAAAAATAAAACGCCCGTTGCCCTTTATAACGTTAGAAATTGTGCTTTTACTTTGAAAACAGGAAGCGAACCTACCCTCGATGTAGCTAGCTTGAAGCAGCCGCTTTGACTGCTCTCGTCCCGTTAACGGCATTTAAGGAAACCATTAAATATGCCTTAACGTTACCGGAGAGTGTTGGCAGCTCAGAGACCGGCCCGCTTCATTGTAAAACATTTATTTATTGATGTGAATGTGTTTTCTGTGTGTTGGCTAACGTTACAGACGTTACAGTTTTTTTAATCCCCTAGAGAGGAAAAAAACAAAACAGAATCATTTTGTGGCGGTCGGTCTCTATTCTGTGGCGGTGCGCCACAGAATGGTCTATGTGTGGGAAACACTGTCTTACTACCACCACAGACACAAACAAAACAAGTTCATTTCCCAAGAACACAATATACCTATCGTTTAGGCTAGAAGAAGCAGACACATTAACTTACCCTCCTTGAGAAATTCTGAATGTGAGGCTCCATTTAGTTTGACGTATTTCTTCTTTCCCTTGTACTGTACTTTGAACAGCATTGCTGTAGAACTCCCACAACTGCACATAACACAAACATACAATTAGTGCGCAGTTACCCACTAGCAACGTAACTTCAGGCGGGAGTCGGGAGCTTTTAAGTAGCTTCGGTAAAGCTAGCCACCGGGAGAGACTAGCTTATTTTAAGATAGCTAACAAAAGAATTCTGTGTTTTTCTTTGTCAAATAACCTGCTTAACCGTGATTAACATTACAAACACAATATCAATTCTGATAAATTAAACATTTGCAGTGCCGTTACAACCGATATAGCAAGTTAGCTAAACCACATTGAAACCGTGTTTGCCCCCTTAATGTATTACCGTTAAGGTTTTTAGATATTTACGGATTGAAACGTGAAAAAAATATTCCATGCATTGAAACGTGAAAAAAATATTCCATGCATTATTTATTCACTTCAGTTTCTTAGCCTACCTGCAGTCCCGCGGGGCTGTTGAAGACGTCGGTTAGTGTCGTGGCTGCCTGCACTCCTCAATGATGCGACTGGATTCAACCAATGAGAGGGCGTGGAGCGCTGATGACGAAATCGAAACCTAACTCTTGGTGCGGCCGGGAAAGACTCAATCAAGAAATAGACTCTCAGGGAGTCTATCATTGTAAAATAAACACTACAAAAACTCTACACCAACACTATGCGTAGAAAGAACACCAGAGAGAGATTATGGTGCAACCTGCAAAGTGTACTTTGTGCCAGTTGACACCAAAGTGTTAAATATTCTACTCCCGTCATCAAAACTCTGGGATTTTAACACTTTGGCATTTGCTGTGTACATTTTTAACTTTTAAACCCAGAAACCAGCCAGCTGGAGGCTCAGTGAGGGCTACCTCCTGGCTGCTGCTGCTGACATCACACTGCACAAACATGATGCTCAGCAGGACTGTTACCTCACTGAGGAGAACCCAGCAGCTGTTTTGCTGCAGAGGAAAACCCTTCTCCTCTCTCATTCTGCCCTCCTAACGTCTCCTCAGGAACGTTTTTTAATGTTTTGTGGTTAAGTCCGTGTCAAGTCTAATCCTTGCAGGCAAGTTTAAAAAAGTCAGGGAGAGAGGGAGTCCAGGGACAAGACATTTTACTGCTTTTTAAGTTTAAAAAAGTCTTTACCTTCCCCAAATTCATAGAAAATTAGTCCAGTTCAGAACTAGACTACGTCATGCTGCAGGTTCATGGGAGGAGGAGGAGGAGGAGCAGGAGAGAAGAGGAAGATGCACTATCTTCACCACATTACCTTTGTTTACGCTCCTTTCAGTTCTAAATTCTGGGTTTCATCAGCTCCTTGATGAGTTTCATGGAAAAAGCTTTTTGGCCTTGATGTTAGCTGTGAGGCATGTTCTCTCTAACATGAAAAGGCTCCGCTGTGGAGCATGTAAAGAGGATTTGTTGAAGGATCAGAGAAAAGGCAGAGAGCGCGCTGAAGACACTCAGATACATAAAAGAGAGAGAGGGACCAGAATAACATGCCAACGTGAACTGGAAGATACGACTCTAATGTTCAGTTCAACCTGTTGGATCTGAGCTCTCCGGACTCTAACACTTGATAATACGATCTTAGTAAACAGGTCATATGTGCATTATAAATCCTGCTAAGATGCATATTCACATTATATTAATAATACGTAACAATTAAGTGTTAATAATTGCATCATGAAACATATTTATTATTACAGTAGAAACCTTGTTAGGGTTAATAAATCTTTTCTTATGCACTTATTAATTGTGTTTTTTCCTCAGAGATTTAAAAAGAGTGGATTTTGTGCTGCTAAGAGGCCAGGTTGCAGAAAGCATAGATAACTGTAAATAAGTATAGTAAACAGGTAAAATGTGCATTATAAGTTCTTCTAAGATGTGTTAATTTATTGCAAAATTTATGTTATTGTTATTGCAAAATAAGACATTTATGGTGGTCGGTAGCGTAGTGGGTTACGCAGGCGCCCCATGTGTAGAGGCTACAGTCCTCGCTGCAGCTGGCCCTGGTTCGAGTCCCGCATCGGACGGCCCTTTACTGCATGTCATTCCCCTCTCTCTGCCCCCTGTTTCCTGTCTCTCTTCAACTATCCTGTCCATTAAAGGCATGAAAAAGCCCAAAATAATACATTTAAAAAAAAAAAAAATAAGACATTTATAAACACTTAAGAAATGTCATTGTGCAGTTAACTTTACACTTGTTAAACTAGCTTTTCGCAGTGAAAAAAGTGAAAATAGCACATTGTTGTTAGTTAATCTGTTAATAAGTGCATAAGAAAAGATTAACTAACAGACATGCAAAGGGCCCAGGCTGCAGAAAGATAAATAACTGTAAATAAATGCATAACAATGTGTTTCTTATGAGTGCTTATACATGCCTTAAATCAGTTTATAATGTTAGTATTAACATTATTAAGACATAATGTTAATAAGCATCTTATAAGGCCCTTATAACCTTTAACTAACACCTTTTACATGATCCCTCTGCTCCTTACAGGGCTTGGTCTGACTCTAACTAAACCATACGTCAGCCAAAATTTCAAATTTCAGACTGGAAACAGACAAAAAAGAGCAGGAGGCCATTGATAGTAACTAAACAGCCCAGTGAGCGCTCCATCCTGACGAGGCCTGGACTCAGTGAGACTCCTCAGCAGCTCTAACAGAGACATATTCTGTTGTCAAGATGTTTTCCAGTCTCATAAACGCAGCTTTAACATGTAAATGTCAGACCGATGTTTGTACCAGTAAGAAAATCAATTTGACACACAGGTACACCGGATGGAGACACCAATCATTCCTGTCACCTCCTGTTGACACTCTGTGCTCATTTCTTCTCATAACTAGTTTTTATAACCTGTTGACCTGCAGCAGGAAAGACCAGGTGACAGGGAAACGTTTCCATTGGGACAAACGCAAGCAGTTTGATTTGGGCAGAAAAGAGGAGACAGAACATGTACATGTGAATATAAATAAAATCAATCATCAATCAACACTGAAACCTATCCAACTACAAATAATTGTCTATCTATTGTCTATATTATCCATCCATCCATCCATCCATCCATCCATCCATCCATCCATCTCATTTACATAATAATTACTAAACTTTTTTGTCTTTTTGGTCATTCTGTTTGTGTGTGTGTGTGTGTGTGTGTGTGCAACTTTGATTAGACATCTGGATAATGTTTAAATACCACAATGAAATAATATTCACAGTCCAACATGTGTGCAGCTGCATGTTAAACATGTATAATGATGACATTATCTGAGTTACTTTATTGTTGTGCTAATCATCCAGTTGTGGTGATCCACTGAAGCTAAATTTGGCATCTTATTTTGAATATAGCAAGATGGGATAAAAAGCACTGAGTTTGTGTTAAAACTGTGTTTAATTGATGCAGAACATGCAGCTGTTTCCCACTCAGTATCAGGCCTGGAGGGGAACTGATGTAAAGAGAACGGGACTCGACTCGTCTCTGCTCCGCCTCCAGGAATCAGCAGATAAATTGGGGCTGAGCTCCAGTGATGAATAGGTGTCATGTCCAGGGGCTGTGCAGGTACACCTCAGCCGCCTCCAGACACACAAACAACAGATAAGCTGCTGGCCTACGAGTCACCTCGGCTCACATTTAATTCATAAACTGACTGGCTGTGGCAGCGTTCACCTGCAGGGAGCAGCGAGATGTTCAAATCCTCCACGTGGATTAAGTGGATCAGACGTCTGTTGCCCTCGTTAGAGGAGGGAAGCCTCCTCTCAGCGCAGCTCCACCGCTCCTCAAATTAATAACAAACCCTTTTATTTCTTATAGTTTTATTCAGAATAATATAATTCATATTGCTTCTGTAAGGAACTATTTCTAAAAACCTCGAGTACTTCTGAGGAACTGAAACATTATTCTGAAAGAGAATGATTTTTCAGGATTTTAAAGGCTTAACATGTTTAGGACAAGTCCATATATTTGTTTTAAGTATTAATACTAGTATTTTTTTTACATTCATTTAGACACAGGAACCGTGAACTATAATTTACATGACAACAACTCACAGTGCAGTCATGGAAAAAATGATTAGACCACCCTTGTTTTCTTCAACTTCCTGCTCTTTTTAATGCCTGGTACAACTAACATTTGTTTGGACAAATGTAATGATAACAACAAAAATAGCTGAGCTGAGTTTAATTTAAGAGCTAATATCTGGACATTTTTCATGGTTTTCTTGATAGTGATTTTGTTTAATATCAAGAAAACCATGGAAAATGTCCAAATATCAGCTATAAATGCATTGGTATATGTGTTTTTAATGATATTTGTGAATATACTGGTTGTGTTTTGTGCATTTAAATACTGTATACACTAGTCAGTAAAAACCTGATGCAGGAAGTTAAGAGATGTTTGAGTCACATGCTGCACTTTGGTTCCACATGGACACCAACTCTGTTCTGCTGGGAAACAGTTTAGGGCTTTTGTTGGTATTACTCTGTTTGGGAAATTTTACATATTTTTTGGTCCACTTGTGTCTTTTTTGGTTACTTTATAGCTTTTTTGGTCATTAAATGTCTTTTTTCTAATTTGTGTCTTATTTTGTAACTTTTCTGGTGTTTTTTGGTGATTAAGTGCCATTTTTTGGTCAATTTCTGTCTTTTTTTTCACGTAATTTTGTGTCATTTTACTGCTTTTCACAAGCTTTACTTTGGCTTCACACAGTACACTAACACTGTTCTGCTAAGAAAAACAGTGCAGGTCTTTTGTTGATTCTTTTATGACCTTGTTTTGGTAATTTTACATACTTTTTGGTCCATTTTTGTCTTTTTGGTCATTTTGTGTCTTAAAAAAAGCAGAATCAAATGCAGAATGTTCTCCAGCAGAACAAACTGTCCATCAGCTGACAGTAAATCCATGCGTTATCCATATGTGTGTTGACACGTGGTGCTGGAGTCTGGCGATGGTGTTGTGCTCCCTGCAGGAGCCGGGCCGCCTGCAGTGCAGCAGTATGTTGTGTAGTATTCTGTGAGTAGTATCCAGTGAGTGTGCTGCGGCCCGGCCTCTGATTTCCTGCCAGGCTGTTTCCAACGCCTCCACCTCGCTTATGAAACTCATCGCAGCAGCGGCGGCGCTCCGGGAGCACGCTGTCTGCCGCTCCGTTCTCCTCCTCTTCACTCCTCCATTTTCCATTTCACCATAATGACAACAGCGGCACAGCAGAGCGTGACATGAAGTAGAAAACCCTTCTGAGCCATTAAGAGATGGACACAGACAGGATGGAGTGTTTACAGTTTCATCTGCTCTCCTCTGCCTCCCATCCCCTCCTTCTCTCAAACATTTCATATCTTTCTCTCAGCGCTGTGCTGTCTGCTTCCATCTGTGTCCTCCATCACACAGCTCTCTCTCTCTCTCTCTCTCTCTCTGCTCTTTGTTGTTTGTCTCTTCAGCCCACTCTCCAATTCAGATGCTTCTTCTCCCGACCACTCTCTCCATCCCCGCTTCCTTTTTTAGCAAAACAGACCGGATCCCTGCATAGCAAAATATGCACAAGTGGAATATATTCACACAACACTACAACATACTTCACATGAAAAAGATTCACACACTTTCCCCCCTCTTGCTGCACTTAAACTGGGATTTATGCTTACCAAGCTGAGGTGAGATGTTGTTATAGAGTGACAGAAACTTAGTTTAACATTGGGAGAGCTTCCTGTTTCCGACATGACCACCATTGTTATGTAACCTCTGTGATGGAGACCGTCGCCTGATCAAACCATCATCTTTCCCTGAACCAAACCGAAGTCAGTTTTAGTCTTATATTTCCAGAAGGTATCAACATGATGTTGCCGAAAACACTACGATGTGATATTCTGCAGGGCATTAACAAACAAACAAAAAACACATTTAGCCCTTTGATGTAAAAGGGCGAGCAGGCTTTTATACCATACTACAGACGACCTCACACTGAAGGTTTTATAGCAGTTACAACATCTGGCAACTCAAACATTTGGAAAGTTATCACTAGAACATTTATGATACCTGGAATGTAGTGCTCATAACTGTGAAATTCCAGGATTCTCAATATCCGATTCAACACCTCGGTAAAAAACAAAAACAAAATTAAATTAAAGATGCGAGCATCGCTGAACGGGTCCTCGCCCCTCCACGCAAGTCGGGGTGGCTGCTGGGCTCGGCCGATGCAGCCACACATTTTTGCAACCACTTGACACTGGAGCGTTACCCTGGGTTTGTCACATTTAGCAGCATTCTCTTTGTCCGGAAGTACCCACGTTGAAGTGGATCTCATGGCTTGGAAGAGGACATTACAGAATAAAACAATGTTACTCCTGTTGCCAAAGGGGGGCACTATGACAATGTGTCAAGATCAATATATTGCTGTGTTCAGGGCTCGACAAATATTGGCCAGATTGGACAATGTATGCTGAAGTTGTAGCTATATCTATATCTAGCTATATAACTTCAACTTCATGGCGAGTACTCGAAGTTCACCACGATGCCACGCCCACACACTTAAAAAAAATAAAAAGACTGGAAACAACTTTTAATCACAAAGATCTTAAGATGATATTGACCAAGTTTGAAGTCGGTCGGGTTAAATCTGTAGGAGGAGTTAGTTAAGTACAGAGCCTGGAAATAAAGGACAATTTCCTCATTCAATTCACTGCCAGAGAGACCGCAGGAAATGAAACACATGTGTGACAATAAATATGAGTACTTCTGTAACTCCTGTGTCACAAGCAGTGAAGCCATAAACTGCAGTTCCTCGACTGGCCGCTAGAGGTTGACTCCAAAAGTGAGTCAATCCTCATCGCTCTGGAGTTTAAATACTGAGACAAACATGTTTACAGCCTGGTACAAAATTAATAACTGACCCTTTCATGACAACTGAGGAGGGGTGAACTGTACTTTAACTCAGATTACAGACAAAATAAAGAGCTGTGGCTGCTTTGAGTGACCAGCGTTTTCCCTCCTCAGCTCAAAGCTCTCCACTTGGACTCGAGTCAGACTCAAGTAATGAAGTGTGTGTCAGTGTGTGTCTGACGTGTCGGCTCAACATCCAATCAAATTCGATCAACGGTATTTTGATCCAGCATCCGTCCAATTAGACTGCAGGACAACCGAAAAAGATCCCAAAGATAGTTTCATTTGGGTATAAATTCATGTACACACACACACACACACACAAATTATAGTGCAGTATGCTCTTGTGATGCACTTTTATTTTTTTCAAATGTGTTTAAAGAATGTTTGGCTAAATAAGTACAGATTTTAAAAACATTCATGATCCATGTAAATATTATTGTTGTGTTGTTAAAAGGACTCGAAAGGTCTCGAACCTTAAACTGTAGGACTTGAGTTGGTCTTGACTGGGGACTTGACTCAGGACATGAGGGCAAAGACTTTAGACTTACTTGTGACTTGAAAAACAATGACTCCTGCATCAGAGAGACATGTCGGTCTACGTTTCGTCTCCTTTCGTCACTCAGTGTGGAGCAGAGAGGAAAGTTTAACGACGACTCAGCTGAATGCTAACTCCTCGTTTCTGTTGGATTAAGTCCTGCCAAGTCGCAGGGACGCTGGGCATCCACGGGTCACTGCGTCTGCTGCCGTACTGTAGACAAATCATCATATTTTCATAATTTGGGCATCAACTCTGTACCGATGCATCACTTCCTGTGGCTTCCTCAGGGAGCAGCGAAGAGTTCCAGAGTCAGGAGCTGCTCTCACTCTTCATTGTCTGGAGTTGCGATGATGACAATAATAACCAAACTATTCTATAACCGTTTGTCATACAGATTAAAATAAATGGTATTTCGTCCATCCCTCTCTTCCGTAATCTCTCTGGCCCACTTTTTCTCCTCCTCCTCCTCCTCCTCCTCCTGCAGCCTCAGTGTCATCCATCCTGTATATTTAAGGTGGACAATTTCAGGGGGTTATTAGGATGAAGAGGCAGCGCCTGAATGCAAGTCAATCCTGACATTAAGGTAATTCATCACACTATTGATGCTCCTCGCCTGCCACATTGTGCATGCTGGGCTGCGCCTCCAAGCTGCGACTCAGTCTGTGTGTGTGTGTGTGTGTGTGTGTGTGTGCAGCTCGCGGCTCGGGGGCTAATATTGCTTCATAACAGACTATTTTCCATGCCACATTACCCATCTCCCCCTCCTCCCCCCTCCCTCCCTCTCTGCCTGTCTTGTCTTGGCCCAATATAATAAAATAACCCAGCATGCCACAGGCCAGCGCCGCCGATGCGACTGTTTGCAGAGTGCCGCTGATCGATAGAGGCTGGCAATATTTTCCACTCATCTCTGTCCTGTTGTACACCGCCATCGATCCGGGCTCAACAACATGCCTCCGAAGATGCGAAGGTGAGCACGGAGACGGACGGGCGGGGAGACAGGTGGCTCTTCAAAATGTCCTGGAATGCCAAAGAGCGAAAGCCATTTCACCTCTGCAGTTCGATCGCTGGATTGCTCACTTTATATGTTCATGACAGCCGGGGGAGAAGCAGAGAACGAGGAGGAGACGAGCAGAAAAACGAGGAGGAGACGATGTCACAACATCAGCGTCTGATAGCGAGCAGGGAGGGGGAAATTGCGGCTGTGCAGCTGGCACGAGTATCCTTAACTGAGGTGATATATGAGAGAGAGTCAGTGTCAACGAAAGGTCACAATTTGACGTCCTGTCAGAATCCACAAGACATGTTGTCTCTTGACATGAGAGCAGATTATAGAAGGAGAACAATTCAGATGCATTATGTTCAGAAAAGGGGAATTAACTTGTAGTTATCACCCTGAAACTTCCCCAGTTTGTTATATACATTGAGACAATATGTTTTTACAAGTTTTCTGAAATGTTATGTTTAGATGTGCAAATAAAGTGTGAACTCATTAATTATGCACACATTTGCATATATTTCCAGGACAGAAATCTGAACACAGGATGAATCAAATTTCAAAGGTATTATTTTATTTTGCTTACAGACCTGTAGAGACACTTTAAAAACGAGAACATTTTGGGAATTGGGATTTTTTTTTTTGCTTTAATTATCATAATGATGTAAGTTTTGGTTGCACAATATAACAGCTACAGAATAATGACAGAATCTGCATTTACACTTTTCCATAAGTCTTTCACTATGCAATTTTATCTGCCAACTGATACCATCTGGAAGGAAAACTAAGACTCTTAAAGCACAAAGGAATCAACCATTATCAGAAGCAAGATATCACTTTTTATTTATCAGTGGTAGCCATCAAAAAGCAACCCTGAACCCTGCAAGACTGACAAGTAAAGCCAATGCAGAAGTGTCTGAAACCTGCATTCTATCAAATTTCCAGCAGGGGGCAACTCCACTGGCTGCAAAAAGAAGTTCATTTGTATGCAAGTCAACAGGAAGATCACAAAGTTTTTATTTTATTTTGTTCATATATTAGATGCAAAGTCTTTTACAGAAGGAAATCTACTCATAAATCATAAATTGCTGTCAAAAGCCATTAAAAAAAGTCTGGTGTCTGTAAGTGGAGCTGAAGATGAAATTTATGAGATTTAAGTTTTCATACATTCTTAATGTAAATACTATTTGAAGACAAAATATTGAATCTAATTCAGATAGTACATGGAGAGTGGAGCTTTCTGACGAAGGTTCAAACTGCGATTGTGGTACGACACTATCAATAAAGTAATCACTATTAGTCAATTTAGGAGAAATTAACCTGATATATCCTACTAAGTGTTTGTTTTTGATTTTTTCCGTTATTCTGTGTTTCTATGTTATTGCTCAGCATGTATTCATAAACACAGTGTAAACTTAATTGAATGTGGATTTGAGGAACTAGACTTGTGTACGCAACTGACCACTGCAGTGAGTTGTCAGCTCTGATGTGTTGACCATATAAACTGAGTATATATTCTGCATGGTGACAACTTTACCATGTAAGTACAATGAGAAGCAACTTTCAATGCACCTGAAATATATCTGGCACTGAGCCATGACTGTATGAATCACCTCAACGTCCATGTACTTTTATTCATTCTGCTACATGAATCATTATTAACACAATACATTGTGTACATTAAATCAAGTGCATTGAACTCCACTTCTTCCACTATCTCCTCATTTCAACCATAGCTGGAAAAATGCATCATATCATTTAGTGTACTTGTAAGAGCCACTATATACTATCCAAGGGGCTTCTTCCTATTCATTCGTCTGTATCTTCTGTGTTTTTTTTTGGTTGACTACTCCTCCTACAGTTTTGGTTGCACATACACTAAAAAGGTATCAAATCAACTGGCTCAGCCATGACAAGTGTGCTATGACTTTCATAAGGCTTTCAAACAAACGGTTTTCAAATTATTCTGCAAAAACATGCCAAAAAATCTCCCCAATGTTACCTTATGGAGAGAATAGAGTGAATGACATAATCACTGGAGTGCAGAGGGAGAGAAAAATGTATTTAAAAATAGATTTGTAAATTGCGCTCGAGGCTGCAGATAACACTCTACAGAAATGATTCAGACATAGAAACGTAGAAACATTTGGATGGTAAATGGACCTGGACTTATATAATGCTTTTCTAGTCGCTTTGCGACCACTCAAATCGCTTTACACCATAGACTATAGACACATTCATACTGCTGGCTGAGGCTACCCTGCCACCATTGGGAATTCATTCTCACACCAATGAACGTAGCATCGGGAGCAGTTTGGGGTTCAGTATCTTGCTCAAGGATACCTCGGCATATAGGCTTGCATGGTTAGGGATTGAACCACCAACCCTCTGATCAGTGTGCAACCCGCTCTACCAACTGAGCCACAGCCGCCCTTGAATTTGTCTTGAATTTGTCTGCTCACTCACAATCGTCTGCTAAAGCTGTAAGAGTTATATTTTGGATGTAGGATGCACAGATGCGCCACCAACACACACCAACAGCCTCATCGACTGCCATGTTAAAAAAGGCGGGAACATTTCTGGAGGAAAGCAGAGGTACCAGTTTTTCCTGATCGCTCTAAAAAGACAATTTCTTCATTTTTCTTCACAAAACACATATGTAGGCATTCAGGAAGAACTCAGGATGCTCAAAGTGAAGTCGGTTCAATGATAGGAGCTACAGTTTGGCCCAAATCCTTTCTGTTCGAGGGGCACTTTTAGTTATTTTTCTCTCTCTCTCTCAGTGGCGTTAAATGTCACAGGAGCAGCTGCAGTTGATTGCTCTGCTCTGATTGGTGGCTGCCTCTTTTTCAACAAACAAATATATGCACATGAATGGATAACACATCTTCCCACTGCTAAAAATTGTTATAATGTACAGACAACAGCCGCTGATGCAGAATATTTATCTTCATCTGAAAACAGGAGCCACCTGTGAAATAAACTTTGTGAGAAGTATGAAATTAAAGGATTAAAACTGCATCAGTCTGATCCTCAGCATTTCATCAAACGCACTCACAAAGTTTCCCTGTGTCTGAAGTTTGAGCTGAAAAATTAATTTCAGACTCCTCCATCACTCGCTCCTCTGTAGGTGACAGAGAGGGAGACAGTGACAAAAGGAAAGAAGAGACAAATTGCACAGAAACAACAAATTACAAGTGAAATTGCAGAGTTTGATTCATACAGGATTAGTATTATCAGGGGGCTTCTATCTTCAGCACAATCCAAAGGCAATTTGCACTTTTACTTTACAAATTACAGATGCTGCAGATTTGCTAAAATCACTGGCAGTTTCCGCAATTATTACAAATCACCGGATATCCCCTGGTAGCATTAGAGCTGACTGAACAAGGTATGAGGGAAAAAATGCTGAATTTCTCAGATTTTAACCAAGACAGAGGAAAATATTAGCTGCTTTGCAACACTGAGGGGAAAAAACCAACAGTGAATCAGTGACTTTCTGTCCTCGAGAGACACTGTCTGACTGCTCCAGCAGGTCAGTTATTCTGTCAGTGAATGGCACCATTTTCTATCAGTTTCGGTGCATTTTCTTCCTTGATACCTGGATGAAAAGTTTCAGGTTGTGTCTGAGGTTGCACTAATGTTCCCTCTGAAACCACCTGCTGGCCCAGCTGAGCTCTGACGCAGGTCTGGAGCTTCCGTGTTGTCACTGAACTTCCTGTAGAATTATTAAAGTTAGATCACGCTGATAAAGGCTGTCCTCCGCTCTACCTCTCTGCCGCTCTTCCCAGAGACAAAGGGCTTATTTTTAGCCGAGTTACACACAAACACACACTCACACACACTGACTATCTCTGAGCACAGACTCGTTCACAAAGAGGTACACAGACAACAGAGAGGCAGGCGCTCACAGAGATGTCGTTTTGTGTGAGAGAAAAATGTTTCACTCACAAAGGGAAGAGTACACATTCACACACACACACACACACACACACAAGCACACACGCTCTGAATCATTCAGGAGATGAGGAGGTGTGTGTGTGTGTGTGTGTGTGTGTGTGCAGTCTTTCCTCTCCACCACAAACTGGACTACAGAAATGAGGAAGGACATTTTAAAAAGACCAAAATAAAAAAACTCCACGTTGCTTACAGACCTGTAGAGGTGGAGACACTTTAAAAATGAGGAGGAACATTTGGAGAATAATGTTTTGTTCTCACCTTTACTAATATGGTAACGATGTTCTGTAGGTAAAGACAAGAACATTTTTTCACAAAGAATTCTATCCATACTGATCTATGAAGACGATAGACAAGTTTTCTGCTTTAATTATCATAATGATGTAAGTGTTGATTGCACAATATAACAGCTACAGAAAAATGACAGAATCTGCATTTAGACTTTCCCATAAGTCTCACTTTCACTATGCAATTCTGTCTGCCAACTGGTACTGTCTCAAAGGAAAACTAAGGCCCTAAAAGCAGAAAGGAGTCACCCATTATGCTACCCAAACAGAAGAAATATATCATGTTTTATTTATCAGTGGTAGCCATCAAACAGCAACCTCCAGGGCTGACAAGTGAAGCCAATGCAGAACTGTCTGTAACCTGCATTCTCTCTAATGTCCCGCAGGTGGCGACTCCACTGGCTGCAAAAAGAAGTCCATTTGTATGCAAGTCAACAGGAAAATGAGTTTGGAAAATGACTTTTGACTTGATTTGCGACCTCAGAAAACATTCTTATAATGAGTTTATGGTCCCAGGTGTTTTTTTCAAGTCTTCGTCAACACAACATGATGTTCATTTAGTAAATGATGGTCCATTTAGCTTCAAACAGGGCAGGAAGCAGGGGAGGGGTTAGGGCGGGTCTGTGGTAGCTGTCAGCAGCTGTCTGCAGGCAGCAGGAGGGATGAACAGTGGAACAACTGTAGAAACTCTATTCAGCAGAAGAAAAAGTGGTGATGTAGGACCGAAGAGAGCAAAGATGTGGAGTTAACCTCAGACAGGTATTCAGTTGATGTAGAGTGCTTCTTGACTTTAGAATGTTCCAAACAAACGTTCAGTTGGCTTCGTTTCTACTAGATCAGAAAATTAAAAAAACTGCCAATTCATTAATACTACCCAATGTTTTATTCTGCCTCTACCACAGCTCTGAGATCTAGTTCAAAGGGGTCCTTATGGCTGTGTGTTGCTTTGGACGTTATCCAGGCTGCCAGCAGAGTGTTGATCGTTCCTCGGCTCAAAGACAAACAGGAAGTAAACCGGTGGACTTTGCGACAGTGGAGCCAACAATAACACCTCCTGGAACACCTTTGAGGTGGAAAAATTGTCTGTTTCCACTTTAACTAAGAACAGGAAAAGACAAGAAATTATTACTCCAAATATCTTATATCAACAGCACTGCCTTTCCTGGCATGTTTCCTCGCAGTCTGGGAATGTGATGAGTCGATTATTTTAGTCAATCAGAAAACCAATCCAGCCAAGAAATTCAATACATTGATAAAAAAAACATCTGGAACCGGATCAGATTTGACCTGATGACAGCATGAAGCTTGAACCAGGAATAAGACATTTTTCCATCAAGATAAGATAAGATAAGATAAGATAAGATAAGATAAGATAAGATAAGATAAGATAACAACTGTATTAATCCCGAAGGAAATGCTGGTTCCAGATTGCTCCAAGTTATAAAAACAACTACAATATAGGTAACAATAACAATACCTATTTTGTTCATTGTTTTTCTTATATTATTATTATTATTATTATTATTATTATTATATACTATACTAAACTAAACTAATTAATCTAACTAACTCCACAAAATAACATGGATACATTTCAAAAAGAAATGTTAAATTAGTGGTGAAAAGTTGGAATTCACCTGGCTGAGTAGGTGTAAATCACAAAAACGTGACAACCTGGACAAAAGCTGCAAAGTCAAGGAGAAGATAATACGAAGGTGAGTTAAAAACACTCTAGTACAATAGACTTGTTGTGTTTAGATAGCACACTGAATATCTTTGGGTTTCAGACTGTTTCTGTGTTATTCTTTATAGACCAAACAGAGATCATGTGTCTCTCAGAACAACAGAAACCTGATTACGGTGTGTTGGAGTCAGATGTGACCAACGTGAGCTCAGGTCAGTAAACATGCAGCTGAACCACCAGTGAGCTCACGAAGAGGCCGAGTGGCGTGAGACTCATTAAAGGTGTAACAGCACCTAACAGCTCCATTAGATCAAGGGTCCTTAACCTTTCACAGGCCGGGAAGTCCCTGAGCTGCAGCCAGGCTCATTAAAACATATTACCTCTTCACAGCTGAACGCCGAGCAAACAAGAAGGTCAAACTCCCAAACAGCTCATTAACAATGTGACATTTCAAAAATAACTGAAAATGGTCGAACCTCGACAGCCAGACTCATTAAAACACATTACTTTAGTTTAAGTGCAAAACAAACCAAGAAGACCAAACAATACAACCAATTACCAGAAATATTGGAAGAATAAAAACCAATAATAAAAAACAATTACCAACAATATGGAAGAATAAAAATGCTCTTTCTGCCACAAGAGAAACTGCAGGAGCCAGTTCATCTGAACTTGTATCAGAAATTACATTCATTAAATCCATGAAAAATCAAATGTATTTGGTGGTTCACACATGCAATTCAATGCAATGGCAAAAAAAGACTTTACATCATTCTAAGAACTTTGCTTTCGGACCAATAGTTCTGTGGATTCTCTGAGAGGAAGAACACACTGAAGGCTGATACATACTCCACAAGAATTGAGAAATCTGTTCTTGGCAAAAAAAAGGTTGTAAGAACAAGAACAAAGGCAGTTCTGGTCAGGACATATCATATTTCAGAACTCCTGGAAGTCCTCATAGGACCTTCCCACTGCAGCACATGTCAAATTCAAATTTCTGAACAATCACACAATAGTTCTTGGACACCACACACAAAAAAAGTTCTGCCCCAATGATGTATCAAGAACAAAAAAACAAGAACACATTTCTCTGTTCTTGCGTAGTATATATATATATATTAGTCTGAGAGTTCCTGTGAGAATGACTCACCTTTTCGTTTCTTTCGTTTTGAGTTTTAAGAGCTACAAACCCAGTTCTTGCGGTACGGACACAACAAAAAGGGGTTCTTAGAAGTACTTGTAAAAAATATGATTGAATTCATGACACAAGAACTCGGCACAATTAGTACCTATAGGCATTTGTTTTGAGAGACCTTTTTAGTCCCAGTTTCAGAGTCAATACTATACCATATGTGATGTCAGTATGAGTTGATTGGTGAAACACAATCACTACAGCTTGTAACTAAAGAAAATTGAAGTAAACACTGGATGATGAACCAAAAGTGAGGTCCAGGCGTTATGTAACAGAAATGTGATCGGGGAAATACAACTTGATTCTGACTTGTTGGTGTTGATGGTGTGAATGCAAACAGAAAAAAACACCCTTTATGGTTGGTAGCTCCTCTCACAGAGTCCACAGAACTATTTGGTCCAAAATGGACAGAATTTGGGAAAAAGGCCTTTTCCTACTCTGCCCCGTCAACCTGGAACAAACTGCCACAGGAACTGAAGCTTCCCAGCGTTGTTCTTCTGGAGGTTTTTATAACTCATTTTACGAAATCTGGAGCGATGGTCTGTGGGGGTCTGCTCTTGTTTTTCTAGAGAGATTTAAACTACTGCCATGACACTTCACACTTGTTACTTTTATGAACTGTGTTCTGTTTTCTCTTTGTGTGAATGTCTTGTTCTATGTAACTGTGTGTTGTTTTGCTGTTGTATGTTAATCAGGTGACATACAACAGTCATTAATGAGTCGCCGTGTCTCAATGAGAAAACCTGTATAAATAAAGGTAAATAAAAAAATAAAAACCTCTAATGTGATAAATTTCCAGCTTTTCGAAAAGCAGTCAAAGCTTTTTCTTGTTTTCACCTTTCCTTCATTTTCTTTTTATTCCTCATAATCACCATTCTGCCTGTATGGATACTTTTCCACATGTCTGTGCTCCTTTTTCGTTTCTACAGATGTTATTTAAACTTTTAAACTTTGCTGATATCCAACCAGGAAGCGAGACTGCATCACAATGTAATCCAATGAGCTCAATGTGCAAATTTACCCAGCTACAGATCACATGTAGGCTACAATAATTACCAAGTGGAAACGAGGCATAGTGACATCTCATAACATGATGAACAGTTATCAGCTGCTGCAACATGAAACTTCTAGTAAAATGCTCAATCCTTGAATCTGTGAAATCAGTTTCACTTCCATTCATCTCCATCAGATGCTCACAGTTTGTGTTGTACTAACAAATGAGCGACCAGATCAGAACCACAGTCCTCCTGCAGGATGAGTTCATGAGGTGATCATCACCATTTCATCAAACAGGGATAGCTTGTGTCACGTTGTTGTGTCGGTCTTAAAATGTCAGCAAACATTTAGTTCAGGTGACATATCAGCTAACAAGCTAACAAGCTAACAGCTGACAGCGAGCCAGCCTGGTGTCTTCAGGCTGAATCAATAACAGAATAATGAAGCAGTGTCAGATATTCTTTAGGCTCATACCTATTAACATACTATTTCACTTTCTCCCTTTATGTCTCACTTTCTAACTTTTCTGTCTTTCCCAGCAGCAACTTCTGCTCCCGTGCGACGGCTCTTTCATATTAAGTGCTTTGCTCTCCTCATTCAACTTTCTGCTTCTGCCTTCATCCCACTCTCTCTCTCTCTCTGTCTACTTTAAACTCAGGACAGATATTTCCGTCTTTAAAGCAGCAGGAATCCAGCTGAAGCCGTCCTTTTCTCTTCCAGTTCATCTGGTAATTGATTCATAGTGTTTTACTCATAAGTATGATTGATTTTGACATTTTATTACCCCCGGAGAAAACTGTCCGGCCCTTAACTGCCATCAAATCAAAATGAAATATGAATAATACATCAAAGCTTTGAGAAGTACAATAGCCCAGAATATTTTATAAATATCTCAGAGTTGTCTCCGTACAGTTTCAATATTGCAGATGGACGCTGAGCACCGTGATTATGTGACGAGTGGAGAGGGATAAAGGTACAAGGCAGAGCTGAGCACCATCAGCCTCAGTGAAGTAGCTTTAATCACGGATGGCATGTACTCAGGTAGATCTGCACTGCAGGTAAAGAACATTGTCAGTGTTATAACAGCTTTTACACAACAGTTAACAGCAGCGATGTTCCGTCTGAACAAATGTTCTTCAGAAGAGTGTTCGGTAAAAAATAAACATGAAGAATCTGCTTCATCGTACTGTCCAACACTTATATATCTCCAGATTACTGCTGCTTGTTCACAACAATAAGAACAGTTTATTTACTGACTTTGCTGTCAGGAGTCGAGTTGTTTTGCTTGTCAGGGAAACAAAAGAACCAAAATGACCACAGGAGGGACGCTGGATGTCTACCCGCTCTCTAACTGTGTGTATACCCCAGTTACCGGAGTGTGAACCTTTCACCAGACAATCAACAATACAAAGGATTTCATTCTGCTCACTATAGTGCACTGAGCTTTACAGACACAAAAGACCAGCAGAATCAGCTCAGTAGCCTGAATTTGGATATCAGAATGAGCAGCAGAAAAAACCTGGAATCACTCTCACTCTTTCCGTCCACATGATTGACCGAATATGTCAACATGTTTCCATCAACAAATTTCTCTGCGCATAAAAGTTTTCACGCTGCCTTGAGGTGTTTTTTGTCCCTTTGTTGTTGTTTTCTCTCTCCTTCTTCGGATTAGCCTACAGCAACACATTACAGTGCCACCTGTTGACTAAAGTACGTCACTGCAGCTTTGTTTATTCACTCTCTATTGACCGATTTCAACATTTCGCTTCAAAATTCAATAAGACTTAGAAACACTGGAAACATGGCTTATGACAAGACAACATTTTCCGTTCACATCTTGGGTTGTGATGTTTAATAATGGCAAGAAAAAGTCTTTCTGCAGAAATTTATGACATTAAAGTAAATTTGACATTTGATAACCAGACGAATCTGCTGAGCTCATGTTTTATTTTCTCTGACAGGTGAGTCCAGTCACTCTCACATTCAGACTACATTTCCACGAAGACATTTCTCACATTCAGACTACATTTCCAGGCCCAATGGAAACGTAGTTTCCATTGGGCCTGGTCCTCACCGGGCCGATCAGAGGTTTGATTGGATAACTGGCATCCAGCTTAACTCACCAAACTCTGATAAAACTGTCAAACCCACAGCACTGATCAAATATTAGTCAAGATTCTGTTATTGTGTTTTCTATTTCACATCTCAAATGTTTTCAGAAACACATTTCAGTGACTGTTTTTCTCTAATTTAAGAAAGTCAATCTACCTCCACCATGTTTGTCCTTCAATAATAACTGACCAAATACCGCCCGACCTGCATGTGTCACTCACACACAGAGGTGTTTTTGCCTGCATGTGTTGAAATCAGCCTTTGGAAATCCAAACTGAACTGAGAGGCTCCAGACTAACTTGCAATGATGAATAATTCTGCTGATGCCAGACCAGACATTTGACCTTTTGGATACTAAATGTCATCTTTAAATTCATAATTTTACCCTCTCAGACTTGTGTGAAATTTTGTCTTAATTAGTTTTGGAATGAGTTATCTTGAGTTATCTAGAATCAAATCAGTTCATCCTTGAGTCCAATTGAACTTCTGTGCCATATATATATATATGTACATATATATGTTTTTCTGAGATGTCATGCTCACAAACATGATGTCATAGTGCACTATTAGTGACTTTAACCTTTGACTACTTTTACTACTTGAATTTAATCAGTTTTTGAGTTGATATATATATAAATGTTTATTCTGAGATGTGCAGTGACTCTCACCTTTTACTTCACTTACTACTTGAATCTTATCAGTTTGTACCATTTTTTTTTATAATTTCTCTCCATGAAAATGGGACGGATGGACGACTTCATCTGACACCAACACAGGGAAATAAAAACACTTTCCCCTGATGTCCATCTTTCAGTATCTGTACTATAACAAACAGTCCTGTGTGTGATAATGTCAGAAAATAAAAGCTCCCCAGCCTGAAGCTCTAAACGAAGGACACAGAGGCCACAGATGGAGGTTGTGACATCAATCGAATGCGAGGGAACGAGGAGCTGCAGATAAACGACATCAGCATCAGAAACACAACATCTGCTTCTTATTGTCCGTGTGTTACATCAGCCATCAGCTGCAGCAGGTCAACAATCTGCAGGTGTGTGTGTGTGTGTGTGTGTGTGTGTGTGTGTGTGTGTGTGTTTACATATGTTAAATGTACATGTCTGACATTAACCAGAGTGCTCTCAGATACAGTAAACAGTGGCTGTGAGATGTGTGGTTGCAGCTGTCTCCCCTTCACACGTCATTGGATGTCACCGTGGGACCGGGACTTATTCAGCCAATTAGCTGAGAGTGAGATAGCGGTGCGGGGACCTGCTGTGTAAGCGTCTCCAAATGTCAGCAGCAACCATCACTGTCTGCAGTACGGCGAGGAGAGGACGGCGGAGCATCATACATGTCTCTGAACTCAAACATCACCTCACGGTTCATTACAGAGAGCAGGACTGTTTGAAACAACAACATCTCAGTAATTAGACAGGACCAGGAGACTCAGAGGACCAGAACAAGACCATCACGTGGCTTTACCTCCACCCTGCTGAAATAAACACGGTCATACTTTCAAAAGCTCAGCTCCTGATTTCAGTCCCAACTCTTCCTTTTCTCCACACATTCATTCAGAAAAAAAATCAGAGAAGATAAGGCTTACAGTCCTCACTAGAAACAGCATCACCATTAAATCACATGCTCCCCAAAGAGAACTCATCATTTAAACTTCTTAACTGGAAAATGTGTGAAAAAACAGAACATACAGTTCTTAAATAACCACATACAAATACGCTTGTATTTTAAGAATATTAAACATTTAAAAACGGACTTATCTTGTAAAAAGGAAAAGTATTAAAAAGTATTAAAATATATCTTTGATAACATAATAAAGCAATATTTTTATTATTATTATTTTATTATTGATTTTATTGTTTATTTATATATCTATTATTTTTATTTCTCCACACAGATTTATTCAGGAAAAAAAAGAGAAAATTCTTCGAAATGTGCTTGTATTTTAAGAACATTGAACATTCAAAAACTGACTTCTCTTGTAAAAGAAAAAAATTATAAAGTGCTAAAAAGTATAAAAAATATGTCTTTGAATAATGTAATGTAAAAATACATATATATTTTTATCTTTCATCATTTGACTACGCTCTGGCACATTGTGAATTTTCTTTATATAACTTACAGGTCCATTTTCTGTGTATATATTGTTGTCTGTTTGCAGTATTTGTAGTATATTTTATGTTGTGTGCTATATTTTTACTTGCACATTTGAAGTATGGGGAAATGCAATTTCAGTTATCTGTGCAACTATCTGTTGCATTGCTAGGTTGACAATAAAGTTGACTTTGACTTTGACTATATGGATGGACAATGTCTACAGAGTCTGCATATGTGAATATCACGATGGACAATGATGTCATTGGGGTTTTCAGGCTAGTTGGAGGGTTATAACAGAGGACTCAGATTACATAAAATGTTGGTTTTGTTTGAATAAATTCTCTTTTGCTTTGGATTTGTTCAAACTTTGGGACAAAGTGACAGCTTAACCTTCAGTTGCACTCACAAAAACAACCCGTGCACCACTGATTAATCAGAACTGTTATTTTTTAAGCATGCAATGGGCCATCAGCACCGACACAAACTCTCATAGCCATCGGCCCGACCCTGGTTCCCTTGTTAGTTGTTGAAAATAATGTTTGGGGAAATTAACTTCATCCATCGATTTTCCATCCATTCTCATCTGTAACCTCTTATTCTATCCAAAGGTTGCAAGTCGATATATTATGTCATAATATAATATCTACACTTTTGATGTCTATATTCCTTCTCTAGTGGTCTAATGATTTTAATTTGTTGCTGCATGCTTGACTGAAACACAAACTGCACGACTGGAACAAAGATAGTCAGAGAAAGACTCTCACAGCAGAAGAGCTTGACAGAAACTGGATTTTTCAGGTTGTTGTTGTTTGCACTTAAAAAATATACACTCATAAAGAAAGAACCGTACAAGAAACAGATGAAATGTGCAGGAAAGATCAAAAAGCATATAGCATATATATATATGTATATATATATATATATAATTTAATACTCATATTTTTGTATTAAAAACTATCTCATGTAATTTAATACAATACATTTAATACATTTTCTCTCATCTATGTTCTAAAGTTAAGTTTACTGTCAAGTTCACATCAGCAATGAAAGGGTTACTGTCCTGAAACATGTTATCCAATCAGAATCGTCCGTCTCTATGTTAGCTAGCTCATTAATTGGTTAGGACTTCACAAATCTTGAGGAAGGCCAAGTTGTGTGTTTTGGTTTGAAGAGTGATGGGAAAATTGACCAATCACTGTTTGATTTTAAGTGGGCGGGACTTAAACAAAAGATCGTAGGCCTTCGTGAAGTCCGAACAGCGGGCAGAGTGGTGAGAGCCGTTGAGAGACAGTTAAATGGCAGAAGACGAGAGCGACGTAGTGGCTAGCTTGATAGCATCACCTTTTTCAAGGCGGCCTTTCACAGAAAAACTTCAAATAATAAAAAACGGAAGACCAACTCCAGAACTGGAATTAAAAGAAAAAGTTAAGAAAGTGGAAAGGCATTTCAAGACCGAAAATTATCAGCGATATTCATGGATGACGGACTGTAAGAAAACAAACAGCTACTGCTGGAGTTGTTTACTTTTGTGACAAGTCATCCACCTGGGTCAGCGGCGGATTTGTCAGCCTTAGAAATCTGTACCGTACAGCAACAATAATGATGATAATAATAATAATAAGTGTGTCCCCAGACACCCCTACAGTGATTCAGTTTGCAAGCATGGTGTGTGTTTTAGATGTGTGTGTGGATGCACAGAGGCATGCGTAAAACAGCAATTTCGAACACTTCATGCTGTCTAGTTAATTTTCATTTCTTTTGGATTTTTGTGCATATTATGGAGCCGTTTTGGTCCATGTTTGTAAGTCTTTTTCCCCACATGATTATATTTTCTAAAGTTGGAATGTGTGATTAAAAAGCACCACGGTCTGCTTCCCGTTCACGCATCGCCTCCTTCAGATGCCGAGACTTTGTGTTTATTAGTTTTAAATCATGAAAAATGTAAAAACAGGAGCCGGGCGGACTACTGAAGGCCCAGCTGATTATTTTTCAGGTGGATGCAGAAAAAAAGTCATCCTGGCAAATACATTTTTAGCCAAAGATCTTTTAAATGTTGTGATTTAAGAACTAAGAACTGTTGTATTACATATTTAACAGTTAAGAAGTTCAAAGATCAGCTCTCTTTGGGAGCATGTGATGAAGTAGTGAGGCTGTCTCTAGTGAAGACTGGGCGCAGGTCTACTCTTGGAGCAGCTCAGGACCATCAATATCAAACAAACACTAATTAATAAAACATGCTAACTAGTTTTCCTCAGACTGGAAGGCCTTGTCCAGCTCTGGAGCAGACAGGAAGTGCTCCTGTCAGCAGAAGACAGAGAAAGTGTGAGAAGTCGTGGAGGACGCAGAAGTCTGAGCGCTGACTTGGCCTGTCTCTGTCCTCTCTGCTGTCCAATACGAGAGCGGACAGTTGTTTGTCTATTAGCGCCGCTAATCACACTGAGCCACCCGTGTCAATAAAACTCATTATAAGAAACAAGCGGCTCATCAGCCGGGCCCTGCCCTGCTTATCAGCACAGCCAGGACCAATTCATCACTGCCACGTTTATGAAACATCATCATCTTTTCATATGAGAGTGGGCCGAGCCGGAACTGATTACATGTAATGTACAACAGGACAGTCTACAGCAGCAACTACAGTCTGTTAAATACTCAGATAGGCTCCTGGTTACACAGGATAAACATTTTATTAATTATCTACTCTTTAATGTGTCAGCAGGTTACTTTTGCATCCTTTACTTTCCTTCCTTTATTTTAAACCTTATGGCCTTAACCCTTTATCAGGCGAAGAACCGTATTTGGTAACTTCAGCAAATATCCAAAATAAAAAAAAGTTGCAAATTTTTCACCACTGCACCACTTTAAATCTCGTAAATCTGCAACTTTTTTTCTTGTAGATTTGCCACTTTAATCTAGTAAATTTGCAACTTTTTTCTCGACCCCATTTTGATATCCACTGAAGTTACCAAATATAGTTCTTCGCCTGGTAAAGGGTTAATAAGAACCTCTCGCACAAACAGATTTATTTATTTATTATTATTTATCTAAAGTGGCTTTTACTAGTGAGAACTTGCTGCATTCAGCAATTTTCGAGAAATATGAAAATCCAAACGTGTTACATACTGAAAATATAAGGTTATTTTGTAGAAAAGGCCAGTTTTAAAGTAAATGCTGTTAATGCACCACTCACTGGGCTCAGCTGCTTAGTTTCACTATATTTGATCCTCACGTTTCGTCTCAGTGTTCACAGTCTGAGATCGTCCCATTTAACTGAACAGGGAGCGATCAGGACAAGTCACCAGCTGCACGGAGCTGCACTGAGCTGCCAGATCTCTGATGGTTCTCTCTTCACATATTTAACGACCGATATTACACATCTACACTTTGGGTATTTGGTTATTTGGATCTGCATCAGCCACAGCCACTATTATGTCATTCAATTCAAAAAGTGGAAATAACACATTATATAGATCAATTACACACAGAATGAAACATGTTATGTTTTCATGTATTTAATTTCTTGTAATTATAATAATTATGGCTTACATTTAATGAAGACCTAAAATTCAACGTCTCAAACAATTTTAATATTCCAAAAGACCAATTTTAAAAAGTATATTTAATATGGAAATGTTGGCCTCTGAAAAGTATGTCCATCTATATGACTCAACAGATGCACCTGTATGTTAATGTGGAGTAGGTCAAATATAGCAGTAAAACTAGTAAAATCTCCAATCATTATCTCACTTTTTAATTAATTTTAAACACAACACACATCAAACCACAATAACAATATAGTGTGTGTATGTAAGTGTTTTTGATGATTTTCAAATATTTTTTTCTTATTTAGAGAGGAAGATCCAGACTGTCTTGGGCTTAAATGTCAAATGTTAAAAACTCTACATTCTGTGTCAACATTTTTTTTCTTTTACCGTGAGAGGCCAATCTAGTAGTTTAACTCAGTATTTTTTATGGAACGCATTTCTGTGCAGGGGCCCCACTCGCCTTCAAAATAAAAGCACTGCATGATTTCTAATTTCCAGGTAACCTCATGGGGCCGGACAGGGACAGCGAATTGGCCAGATGTGGCCCGCAGGCCGCCTAATGCCCAGGTCTGCACTAGAAGGTATTTCTATTTCATATTGACATACTTACAAGTAAATTAAAACAAAAAAATGGGGTACTTATATAGAAACAAACAAACTTCCCTTTGTTCTGTAGGACAGCTATTCTCAACCTTGGGGTCCCGACCCCAATTGGGGTCGCAAGATGATTTCTGGGGTTCGCCAAATCATTTTGGAAGTCAGTGTTCATGTGTTAATGTGTTTTAGTCTTTTTTGGTCATATTGTGTTTTATTTTTAGTCATTTTGTGTCTTTTTTTGTCATTTTGTGTCTTTTTTTGGTCATATTGTGTCTTTTTTTGTCATTTTGTGTCTTTTTTGTGTCATTTTGTGTCCTTTTTGATAATTTTGTGGTCAATTTGTATCTTTTTTGGTCATTTTGTTTCCTTTTTTTGGTCATTTTGTGTCTTTTTTGGTCAATTTGTGTCTTTTTGTGGTAATTTTTTCTCATTTTGTGGTCAATTTGAGTCCTTTTTTGCTTAATTTTATGGAATGTTTTTTGTTCATTTTGGTCAGAGAGATGTTTTAGTTGTTGTCTGCTTCATTATTTGTCCAAAATTTGTCGTATCAACTGAGTTTGTATGATCTGAACTGTGCGTGTGAGATTCTGTTCAGTGAGTGGGGGTCGCAGACAACATGCATGTTAAATTGGGGGTCGCGACTCAAAAAGGTTGGGAACTACTGGTGTAGGAAACGGATCATTCAGGCTGTCTTTTTATCAGTTCTGGATAATGCTGATGTTATCTATAGACATGCTTCTGCCTCCACTCTCACCTCACTGGACTCTGTTTATCACTCTGCACTCAGATTCATCACTGGTGACAGTTACTCCACCCATCATTGCATACTATACAACAAGGTGGGATGGGCAAATTTATCTGTGAGACGAGACATGCAATGGTTCCTTTTCATTTATAAAGTCTTGATAGGCGACATGCCACCATACCTCAGCTCTTTATGAAACTGGTCACATAGTAATTATCCAACACGCTTTAGTGATTGCTTAATGCTCAATGTTCCCCGGACAAATACTGAATTTGGAAAAACTGCTTTCAGTTTTTCTGCTGCATCTACCTGGAACATCTTACAACATTCACTCAAACTCAACACAATTATAACTATGGGCCAGTTTAAACCTATGATAACAATAACTGCCTTTCACTGCAAATGTTTTTAATGTTGTTCAAGTGTTTTGTCTGTGCTGTTTGTTCTTCATTGTGTTATCTCTGTACTCTCGACATCATTGTAAATGAGGGCCTGCCCTCAATGATTCCTCGAGAAATAAATAAAGGATAAATGAAAATGAAAAAGTAGAAGCTGCTCCTCCTGAGCTCCACATGAGTAATAACATCACAAAACTTAAAAAAGTAAAAGTGAAGCAAAGAAGAGCAAGAAAAGATAAAGACGAACAAGACAAAATGCACAAAGAAAGAAGAAAACAATAAATCAACAATAAAACTATGATTATCAACAAACTTCATCTGAAACTGAGTCAAACATAACAATCATCTGCAATGAGCAAATTAAAACGACCAATAAAGTTCAAGATGAATGATGATATAGTCAGAGATTTAAATACTGCATTTCATCAGAAATAATGAATTGCAAGCATGTTGATTTATAATCATATGCAATCAATGCCAGCAGTGGAATAATTACAACACGAGTCAGGACGAGTGTGAGTCACCTTCACACTTGAATTGAGACTTTGATCTGCTGCAGGAACGTTTCCAGCTGTGATCAACACAAACTTCTGCTGCTGCTGCTCCTGCAAACCAGCAGGAAGATTAGCCTGCACAAAATGTTTTATTAACTCCTGCCAGTCCCTGTTTGATCTTTAACCATGGCAGAACAGATAATCAGTTTTCATAGTAATAAAAACTTTCAAAAGTAACAAAAAACTGGAGCTATTTCTGATGCAAAACATCATCTGATGCTCACTGAAGGAAGATTCTGAGGCCACAGGGAGGTTTGAGATGCTCTCGCTCCCTTTTTATTTCTGATGCATTCATTATAGATTTCTCTGAATGTCAGCAGCCCGCCTGCTTAAATGTGAATGTAAATTAAAGTGACACAAATGGTATTTGCTCAGATGCGGCCTCATCATTACGACACAACTCCTCAAATCAGAAATGTTTTCCTGCAAATCCACTGAGCTGAAAATGTGTTTTGCCATGTAGTATCCAAAAACTGATTAAATTACCTTTCCCACACACACACACACACACACACGTAATGAGCAGACCCAGAGGAACACACAGATCATATCAAACATACAGGAGCTTAGCCGGCTAATTAATTAGACTAATACAGCTGTTTGTCGTGTGCCAGCCGCAGTGTGCCGAGGTGTGTGTGTGTGTGTGTGTGCGTGCGTGTTTTGTTGGTGCCAGATGTGTCAGTTAGTGTTTAAAGCCTATTAACAGTGTCAGATGTGATCGGCAGCAGCTGGACAAACACAGACGCTGACAGTTTGTTGCCTTCAGCCAGAGACACAGATCTGCATGCGGAGCTGCGAGCGCCACGGCCTTCCCGTCAGAGCGGCCCCGTTTTATCGATCGGCAGAGAGAGAGGACGTCTCTTTTCCTGCCGGCCTCACAGGGAGGTCAGAGGTCAGAGGTCAGGGGCAGAGACTGAAGAGCTCTCTGGGGACAGAAATCTGTCAATGAGGTAGAAACAGTTATAACTGACGAGCCGATCAATAAATCCACTTATTACAGCAGTAAATGTTCTGATTAATTGATTCATCTGTAGTTAAAATGTCAACTGCTCCCTGATTGCAGGAGCTCTATCCAGTGTTTATTTTTAAAACTGATTATGCTATGTTTGTTATGTTTGTGTATATAGATATTTATCCGCATTGTTAAAACTCACCTCTTCAGAACTGCTTTTAATCTATGACCAATGATGTTGATTTTATTTGTTTATTTTTATTTGTAAATGCATTTTCACTGTGTTTTAACTGTAATCTGTCTTTGAGGACCATGTAAAGCACTCTATAAATAAAATGTATTATTATTATTATTACTAGTATTATTATTATTATTATTATTATTATTATTATAATTATAAGTAATGTAATCACAAAAAGTAAAGAAAGTAATATGTCAGTAAAATCTGAAATCTCTGTTGTAAAAAAGTAATAATAATAATAATAATAATAATAATAATAATAATAATGTTTTTGGAAAACACAAAACTTTCAGGGTAAATAATTGTTAAAAGTATTATTATTAATTTACTATTATTATTATTATTATTACTACTACACAATATTATAAAGAGACACCAAACGATCAGTTCATGTGTGATTAATCAAAGTATTTTTTCCTGTAGTGCACAGTGAGAAGTAGTTGCATAAATGTTGAAATGAAATATCTTAAATGTGTAATTTGAGTGGAAAACTCAAATATAAAACTCCTGCAATAAAATGTGTTAGCTCTGCCAGTGAGTGTGGGTGTTCTTAATGTATAGAATGTACTTTCTAAATGTACAGAATGTTCCCAGCGCTATAAACTAACTGTAGATATCAACTATTTATTGTCAGACACATTAATAACATTTCAGTTTTGTATCCTTTGATGATTATCTGTATTGTTGTTTTTATCGTGTGACTCTGCAGCTGTAACGTTTGAATCCTAATTCACTGGATACATAATTGTTAATAAGAGCATCAGTTTGTTTCCACAGTTATATTTGTGAATAATCAGCAGATATTACAGGCAGCTTTCCAGCATCTGTTGGCAGAAGAAGCAAACTGTTTGATTTGTGTTTCATCCTCCTCTCACCACGCTCACCGATCCTCTGAAGCCTCTGAGGCAGCTGCGCCCACGTGGCGGTTTATTCTGGCAAAACTCGACTTTCAGGTACATGACGGAGTTCACAGACGGCTTCAGTCAAACATCCTGATGAAGGTTCCCGACCTCTAATTCACACCAGGCAGCTCCGTCGCTGTCTGCCTGCAGAGATGAGCCACGTGTTGTTTCAAGCAAACAGTCAGAGTTTTACCTGCTTTTAAGAAATGCCTCAGATTTATGAATAAATACTGTAATTCTGGAGTCACGATAGTTCTATTAAAATGAATTGGACACCTGTCTGTGTCTCCTCTCTGCACCAGAGATAATCATTAAACTAGAGACCTTAATTTCTAAAAGCCTGGCAGCTAGAGAGATATCCACAGTGATATTGGGAAAAAGGCTTTTGTCTAAATATTAATATTGTGCAAATTTAAATCAAAACAGGTAAAACAGAGTTAGCATGTGCTGGCTAAGAGTGTTATTAAGATGCAAACATCAGGAGGGAAATGAAGAGAATATCATGCAGTATTCTGTGCAGAAATAGTGAAAGTCGCAGTTGGAAACACAAGTCAGATCTTAAAGCATATTCATTTATCATGAAACAAATTAAAATGTTACGTTAGAGCAGGGCTTTATTTCTTATGATTGGTGTAGGCCAAAAGCAATTTGCATTCTTCAACTGTAAATATGTAAAGATTATATATGGCAGTAAAAATGTGTTTAAAACTTTCTTCAACCAGAATGAGCATCATAGCTGATGAAAGTCTACAAGCTGGTGCCATAAACTCCACATATTTGGCAACTTCAAGTCAAGTTTTGAGTTTTCCTAGTTGTCTTGAGATATTTATGCAGTTTCCTCACTGCATCCTGACAAAATCATAGAAATAGATGTTCTTTATGACCCATTATTAATGTCTGTAGGCTAATTTAGACTCTCTAGGCTGTTTTAGGCCTTCTTGGTTTTTTTTCTGTATTATATTTGTCATATACAACTTATACTGTGTATATCTCTGCATATATTTAAATAGATTTATTCATAGATGTTCATACCACTAAATGCAAAAACGTATCTTATCTTATCTTTATCTCCTTTTTAAGGCTCAAAATAAGGTTTGCAGCTCCATTGCGACTGTTTTCTCATATTTTGGCCAAGAATGGCTTTTCTGTTAGTGAAGGTTGCCGACCCCTGTATTAGAAGCTTCTGATAAATCTGCTTATAACTACACGTGTAAACAAAACTTGTGAGACACAGATAAATAAATCCTTCTCAGATTCCATTAGACAAGAATACTACAGGATAGAAGAATACTGGTGTTGTGTGAACTGGGCTGCTGATTGAGCTGTGTTCAGTGATGGGCTGTCAGGACCGGAGCCAGGCTGGAGCAGACCTCTTTCTCCGCTGATTTGTTGAAGAAGCTCCAGTAGAAATTTTACCCAGTGCTGCTCGCTCGCTCGCCCCGCCTGGCAGCTCGCTGTCAGCTGGGTCAATACTTGGCTGTAGTTCTGGCTCTGCAGTCCAGAAGCTGCCTGCTCCCATTACCGCTGCTCAAAGGCTGCATGCACGGCTTCTCTTTCTGCAGGCCAAGACGCAGCCATGACTCTGGCTCCTCTCCTCTCCTCTCCTCCCCTCTCCTCTCCTCTCCTCTCCTCTCCTCTCCTCTCCTTTGTCTTCCTCCTTCTTCTCCTCCTCTTCAGCCTGACAGAAGCCCGTGCCAGATACTTGAAGCATAATTGAAATTTGCATGTTTCTTTTGCAGCCGCAGCAAAACATGCATTGGCCTTGTTGAAACAATCGATATTTGTACACAGCTTCATTCATCACAGCCTGCAGCAGCTGATCAGTTACGGCTCACAGTGAAGGAAGTGACCTCTGAGGAACGTCTTTCTGCTGCACTTTTTCTTTCTTGAATGCAAATTTCCAACAGGACTTGGGTTAAAGTTCACTTTGGGGAAGTTTTCCAAGGACATTTGCTTGCAGGTGCAATAAAAGACGGGATGTGAAGCCTGTTTTCTGGCAAGGATGTTTGAAAATGCCACTTAAACTTTATCTACGAGACTGACTTCCTCAACTACCTCACTTCCAGCAGTTGTGTGCATTAATTTTACTTTTTTTAAACTACCTTTTGTATTGCTTAACCATGTCCTTTTTTGCCCTAACCTTAGGGAGTGATTGCCTAAATCTAACAAAACTTCGACTAAAGATTATGTACGGGGTCTTGTTGATCTCCTCCAGCCTGTGAGGCCGATATTTTTGGAAACGTTCATAGATTTAAAGGTTGGCTCAAACTTCCCAGATTATCGTTTTCTGGGCCGTTGGACTTTAGTTTCACTCTGTGCACGTTGAAAAAGCTGCTCACAGTGAAAGAAGTGACCTCTGAGGAATGCCTTTCTGCTGCACTTTTTCTTTCTTGAATGCAAATTTCCAAAAGGACTTGGGTTAAAGTTTGATTCACTGAAGTTTTCCAGGGATATTTGCTCACAGGTGCAATAAAGACAGGATGTGAAGCCTGTTTTGTGGTCAGGATGTTTAAAAATGCCACTTAAACTTAATGTATGACACTGCTCTCCCATTGAAAACAACCCATCGTGACACACTTTATGTCTGTGTACTTCACTTCCAGCAGTTGTGTGCAGTAATTTGACTTTTTAATACCTTTTTGTAAAGCTTAATCGTGTCCTTTTTTGCCCTAACTTTAGGGAGGAAGTTTTGTTGCCTAAATCTAACAAAACTGCAACTAAACGTGTTGCTCTCCACCAGCCTGTGATGGTGATATTTTGGGAAACATTCATGTATTAGATCAAAGGTTAGATCAAACTTCCCAGATCATCGTTTTCTGGGCCGTTGGACATTAGTTTCACTCTGTGCATGTTGAAAAAGCTGCTATCTTTTTTGGTTCCAGCATTCGAGCTGTAAGTCAGAAATTAATTTGTGCTCAGGCTCAGCTGATTTGTCTCAGTGCAGAGGAAACTCTGGCACGGCTCGGCCCAGATCTCCACGACCTGCCTCCTCCTCCTCGTCTTAATGACAACAATTTGCTGCTCCTCTGCTCCGATGCACTGCACCTTCTAATCCCCCAACATCTGAGTCTCTGCATAATGATTTCTAATTCCTTCCTACTGTAACACACAGACGCTGATGTTTCCCTGCCGCTGATTCGTCACAGGGAGGAGAAACTGTCTGCAAGTGGGACTTTGTTTATGGGATGACACACACACACACACACACACACACACATGGGTAATGAGAGCAGGGTCCTATCATAACCCTTTCTACACAAATTTGTTTTAACCATATTACTTATATAATTTAACATATATGGAAGTGAAATCAGTGTTTAACTTGGCGTCTGATCATGTAATTTCATCAAAAACCGTGAAAGGGAGAAAAGAAGAGAACGAGAGGAGTGTGTGTGTTTGTGTAACAAAGTGTGTGCTGTTTCTCTCTCAGCAGAGCTTGTTTCACTCGATGCAGAACGTGTTTGTGTGTGTGTGTGTGTGTGTGTGTGTCAGAGTGGTGTCAGGGAGTATTACAGCCTATCAGAGCTAAATGTGAAACATTGCTGTGTAAATGGGCTCAGAGATAGAAATAATGAGAGCAGCTATCAGCAGCAGAGAGCACAATTACCTCCAGCTCAGCCCTAACCTCTGAACGCCTGCTTCACTGAGGGACTGTTTCATTGCACCACCGACTGTTTCACTGCATGGGCGACTGTTTCACTGCAAGACCCACTGTTTCATTGACGGACTGACTGGTTCATTGCGCGACAATTTCACTGGAGGACTGTCTGATTAACTGGACAATTGGTGCACTAGATAATGGTTTCACTTACTGACTGTTTCATGGGAGGAAACAGTTTTACTGTTTTACTGCACGACTGTTTCACTGCACTACCAGCTGTTTCACTGACTGACTGTTTAACTGGAAGACAACCTGGTTCATTGCATGACCGACTTTTTCACTACATGACTGTTTCACTAAAGGGATGTTTTACTGCTTGACTGACTGTTTCAATGCACAACAGATTGGTTCACTTCACGACAGACTGTCTCACTACACGCCTGTTTCACTGCATGACTGTTTCACTGGAGGACTGTCTGTTTAACTGGACAACTGGAGCACTGGATAATGGTTTCAGTGATCAACTGTTTTACTGCACGACCGACTTTTTCACTGAAGGACTGTTTCAATGGATAACCAACTGTTTCACTGCATGACTGAGTGTTTCACTGGACAACTAGTTCACTGGACAATGGTTTCATTGTCTAACTGTTTCACTGAATGACTGACTCAATGGATTACCAACTTTTTCCCTGAACGTTTCACTGCAGAACTGACTGTATCACTGGACGACCACCTGTTTCACTGGATGCTTCCCTGTTTTTTCCACACAGTTCTTCTTCCTCTCCTGGTGTTTAGTTTTATGGATGTTATGGTGAAAATTATTTGTTGAACTTTTCAGCAGTACATTGAGTCGGCTCGTCTGATGACTTCAGATGGAACAAATTCAGGAGAGCAAACTCAAGTTGTTAAACCCGTAAGTTTGAGTAAAACAGTCGATTTCTGGATTTGCTGGATCTGCAGCATAAGATACAGTGAATTCCAGCAAGAAACAGACGGCTGACACTGAATACATAAACATAAAGTGATTACAGTACTATTCTTTTTTAGTTGTAACCAGAACATCAGAGGACTGTATCCCAACGCAAAGAAAAACTTGTTTGAGGAAAGAGAAGCTCCTGGATCACCACACACAGACAAAGAATTACTAATGCTAATTATGAATAAAGATAAAGTTTATCCATTAATCCTCGGGGCCTGATGTTAATTGCAGTGAAACTCGAACATGATGGAGCCGAATACAAGATGTAGAGCAGAAGTAGTTAAGTATGCAAAGAGACAGTCAAAGTTCATAAAGTGATAAAATATACAACAATAAACTTATCAGACTAAATCATGCATTAAAACTGACATTATTAATGACGAGGAGTCTTGAGTGGATATGTTGTAGACATGGATTATGCTCTTAATTCTGAAGATGAACAAACTATAACAATGAATAAATAAAAGCATGTGCTGCATAAATAACAACAGCTGACTGAAGCAGAGCTGCATGAATGCTGCATGAGGTCACAGGGACTCGGCACTGACACATAAAACGTATTAGACTGTTAACGAGGCGAGGCTCCGCCCCCTCGTCAGGGCCCGGGCACATTAGTGTCTCACTGTCTGTTTAACAGTCGCCTCATGTTTCCCTAAGCCGCACTGATGGAAGACAAGGAGCTAATAGCCTGTCAGGAATCCTGGAGGGAATCCCATCAAAGAATTCCAGCGCAATTAATATGCTGCTGCAAATTTCATTCATTATTAATGACAATAGGCAGCTTCACAGCCGCTTTAACCCTATGGAACATGTTTTCTTTACAGGATCACCAAAGATAACCAGTTTATCATGGAAAGAAACTGTAGAAACATGCATCATTGTCACAGTTTGAACTTTCCGATGGTCCTTGAATGAATCATGTGTGATGACTGTTTCTGTTATAAAAAGTGACCAAAACTTCTGTTAAAATGTTGATATTTCTGTCAGAATCTCTTTATTCGTCATGTGTCATTTAAAATAAAGTGTCTGCACTAACCAGATCCTGTTAAAAACATTAAATTCTGCTCCTCAGAGACATGGTGAAGACATGATTGATTCTGCTGAGACCAACGGTCACGTGACAAATATCCACTGAAAATCTGTTTACACAGAGTAGAGAGGAGAGGACAGGAGAGGCTGTTTACACAGAGTAGAGAGGAGAGGACAGGAGAGGCTGGACATTCTGTGTTTTTCATTTTTCTGAACAACACTAGGACACTATTCAAATTTAAAAAGAAAAAATAATGTGAGAGAACTTTAACTTGTTTTTCTTTTTTTCTGATTTCTGTCATTCTAACTGTTATTCTGCACAAAGACACACAAGGACACAGAGAGGGAAATGTGAAAAGAGCAAAAAAAGCCCTAAAACTGCTTGTTAACAGTTAACGGATGTTAGAAATGATAGTCAAAGTAATATAATGTTTCTTATCATTTACTGTGTTATATTGCTTAGAGATAACTTTTGTATGTAGGACTTATAATTATTTTCATTATACGTGGTATTATCTGCTTATTATTGTCATGAAACATCTGTAATCTTAAACTGGAACCAGAAAATAGTCTTCATTTAAGGTGTGAAATCAATCATCAAAATATTACCTGATGAAAATATTTTGTTGCCCATTTGTCTTCTGTTGAATCAGTAACGATTAATCAAACTGCATTGCTCTATTTCTCCAGGATAAAGATTAATTTCATGAGCCAGTTGACAGATTAAGCTAAAAAACAGCCAGATAGCCGACTCATCCTGGGACCAGTAAAACATTAAGCAACCCAATACAGCAGAATAAACAGGCTGGGACAACACAGCACAGCTGGACACCTCCGACACCAGCGAGCTGCTCATTCAATTAACAGAATACTGTATTCCCTGCAGAGGGAGGCTTTTATTAGGGCTTTTGTATCTGATTGTGTTCTGTGGATCACAGCTTCTCTAGTTAGGAGAATTTTTCAACTCCCTCCACAACATGAGTCAATAAACATTTATTCTCATTCAATAAGATGCTGCCAAAGTACTTCCACCAAGTGAAAATCATTGTTTTTGTAGGGGAAAAAAAACTGGACTCATTACAATTAGCTGAGAGATAATATTTGGAAGCAGCATGGTATCCTCCGAGATTCACAATCCTTCCTAATCCGAGGCCTCCTGCAGCAGCAGAACCACGCCACCCCTTTATTTCTGTCCAATAGGAAGAGGGCCGACAGCGCCGCCGTCCCACAAGCCCCTGCGGTTGCCATAGCAGTTAATAAGGTTCGTTTGGATCAAAGGCACAAAGAAGATTGTTGACTCTCTAGGGAAGCAAGCCGAGCCGGGCTGAGTCGAGCCCTGAGGAACGCCATTAAGGCCGAGCAGCGAGCCGCCACCGCATACCTGATGCTGCGCTAACAAGTGAGGATGCTGCTGCAGGATCTGTGTGTGCATGAGTGTGAGTGTGTGTGTGTGTGTGTGTGTGTGTGTATGTATGTGCATGTGTGTGTGTGTGTACATGAGTGTGTGTATCAGAAAGGATGTCACTGAATGCAAAAAAAAAGCAGGTTGTGTGTTTGTGTGTCTACATAACAAGCCACAACATGCACAAAAGAGCACAGGTGTGTATACCCCAGTGTGGGTGTGTGTGTGTGTGTGTGTGTGTGTGTGTGTGTGTGTGTGTGTGTGTGTGTGCTGAGAGCGATGGGTGGGCACAGAGGGAGAGGGAATGGATAATGGGTGCTCACTGAAGGCAGAAAGCTCACCTCTAATAGCACAGACTGATGGTTACAATTACTATAATCACCAACAGATTTAATGTAACTGCCGTTTTAAAGTGACTTTTTATGAATCGTAGAAATAACTTTGAACCAGATTGAGCACATTTAATCAAATTACATACGGAGTTCAATTACTGGTGTAATGTGCAGCCTGTCTGAGGCAGCGGGGACGCGTCCATTACAGGACATGTTTCCTGCACAGCGTGGAGTCCTGAGAGTCCTGCTCAGGTTATAGAGGAGGAGGAAATATCTGCATGACAAGGTTAATCTATTTCAATAAGGCTTTTCAACAACAAAGTGCATGCTATTAAATAAGAAAAAAACACTTCCATAATAGAACCAACATGAAATGATAGCCGTAAATAACTAGAACATTTTATGAGAAATTTTGAGTGTGCTTAAATCTGGCCCGGGCCAGGCTTTGGTAGCCAAGCAACCAAGGCCAGGTGGCGGCCACCAATCAGAGCAGAGCAATCATCCACCAACCGAGGGGGAGAGAAAAACAGCTTAAAGTGCCCCTCGAACAGAAAGAATTTTTGGCCAAACTGTAGCTCCTATCATTAAACCGACTTCACTTTGAGCATCCTTAGTTCTTCCTGAACATCTACATATGTGTTTTGTGAAGAAAAATGAAGAAATTGTCTTTTTAGAGCGATCAGAAGAAACTGGTAACGTTGCTTTCCTCCAGAAATTTTCCCGCCTTTTTACCATGTCGGTTTGTTTCATGGCTGCGTGTTGGTGGATCATCTGTGCGCCCTACGCTCAAACTATAACTCTTTAGCAGACCAATGTCAGTGAGAAGACGAATTTTCCTACATTTCTATGTATAAACTATTTCTGTAGAGTAGCATCTGCGGCCTCGAGCGCAGTTTCCAAATTTTTCTCTCCCTCTCCACACTAGCGATGATGTCATACACTCTAGCCTCTCCATAAGGTAACATTGGGGGGTTTTTTTTCTAAAAATGTTTACCGAAACCCATAGAAAAGTCATAGCACACTTGTCATGGCCGAGCTGGTCGATTTGATACCTTTTTAGTGTATGTGTGACCAAAACTCTGGGAGGAGAAGTCGACCGAAAAAATGTAAGTTATTGTGTTAGTCAACTAAGAGTTTCTTGAATAAAGGACGGCCTTTGTTCTGATTTTTATAGGAGCCAAAAGCTGCAATGTTTGACTTCAAAATATGTATAAAATTTACTAAATGAGAGGAGAATTTTCAGACCTTTGCAATGAAAGAGATTTCTCATGTTATCATTCGTCATTGGTTAATGTACGGACATTAAGATGAGCACCTGTGTGACTTCCCTCATCATGTCAAGTGTTTACAGCCTGAGAAGCTCTCTCTGGTCATCACACTGCTGCTGTCTGATATTACCTGCTGTAAACAGCTGCTGCTGCTTGTGTTGATTGATTTTTTTTCGGCCTCCTCCTGTTTTAGTTTCCTACCAGCCTGGAGACCGTCCCTCTGATCCATTACATCTCATTTACCACCGTGCATTAGTCTCTGCTGGGGAAAACTCTGCAGAGTCAATCGAAACTTTAAGTCCTCATACCTGAACAACTTTATCTGTGAAAACATCCTGCAGGACCATGAGCCTTACCAACTTTAAACCAACTTCAACTCAATGTGAATCATGTCCCACTAATGATTATAGAACCAACTTCAGCATGATACAGATACACCCCACCTCATTATGACTGGAATTACAAGATTATGGTTTTAAATACATCACTGATGAATCCTGGCTGTGATGTAGAACCACTGTTTCTCTTTAGCTCAGCAAACTTCATGCAATTTCATGCAAATTCATCAAAAAAGACAAATTAAAAAAAAAACAATGACTTTCGCCAGGAGAATAGCATTGGTGTCCCAGACTATATCACAAATAAGATATAGTCTGGATACCACCAATTCATTTTTCCGTAGAGGAGACTTGGTTTACAATCGTCCCGAGCCGTTTATTGGGCGCTACGAATGCCTATCATAAGCATCTGTAGGTAGCTCTTAGCCAATCGTATCAGTTATACCAGATGACGTATGTAGAGCGACAGAAATTTATGTTTACACAGCCAGACTAGCCCATCTCTACTTTGGGACTAAAATGTTCGATTCTGCTTCTGCAACGTTTTTCTGCAGCATGATCTGACTCTGGCTACTCACAGTCTACCGGCAGTGTTGGTGTGTGTGTGTGTGTGTGTGTGTGTGTGTGAGAGAGAGAGAGTATTGCTTGCTGCTTTGCTTTTCCAGTTCTCGCTTTCTGCAAGATTCTTTTTTATTTACAGCATATTCCCCCTCATGTCATTCAGCCACACACATCCACTGATTTTATAGTCAATAGAAGAGCTGCTGCGGGTCTCTCAGCGGCTCCGCTGTCCCCCAGCTTGCTACGAGATCACCGGCGTTACAGCAGCGATCGGTAGCGGGGCTAGTTGGTAGATTAGGCTTTTGCCAAATCCTGTCGGAAGTAAGGCTAAAACATCCTTTTGCGTGGTGAAACAGGAGTGTAAAGTCAAACGTTCTTGTTTTAAAATAAACTTCAAAACTACAAGCTCCCGCCTGTCCAATAGTACGCACCATCTTCTTGCCGTCCCTCCCCGTTCTGTGATTGTATCCCTAAAAAAGGGCTAAGAATCGGCCATGGACACCAGAACTTTTCACAGTTCCAAATGAAATCAAGCGCACAAAGCAGTATGGGTATACCCAGGCTAGTCCCATGTAAAACCAAAAGTAACAATGTTGCTTGAACTAACAGCACTTAAATTACCAAAAATTGTAATGCACAGAACTATGTCACTTCCAGTAGTCACGTCGTCCTCCTAACTACTTCACTTCCAGCATTTACATCATTTATTTCCTCTTTAAACTGTCTTTTACAGCCTAACCAGGATAGGTGATGGTTTATGTATAATGACTTGGTGACCTCCTGCAACCTGTAGAGGCGTTACATTTGGAAATACTTCTGTGGGTTATATTTGAGGTTTATGTTTATGTGTATGTTTCATGTTTGGTTTGGGGGACTTGTTGCTATGGTCAGGATCAAGATATGAACAACAAACTTCACTGCAAAAAAGGGGTGTCTAAAAACAAGATAAAAACACTGGGCCTCATTCATGAAACGTGAGCAGAACGAATTTGTGTGTAAACCGTTCGCAGACGGAAATTTACGTGCATCTCCGCATTCATCAATATTTTAGTAGCTCCGATCTTTTCGTAGCTACTAACAAAATCTACACATGCCGCTGACCACACGTAGTGCTTGTGTAAATTTAAGAACGCATATAAATAATGCTCGTCACTGTTGGAAATTACAATTTTAATTCATAATGCGTTCTGTTATGTACACAATACGCAGATGCCTTTGAAACATGTGATATAAACATGACAAACGATTAAAAATATAACACATTTAGTTAAATTAGTTGGCAATTGGCGGGATTAAGATTCAGATTAAACTCATAATTGTGAATTATCTATGTAAATTGACGCATCCTGCCTGCAGTTCTCAGAGGTATCATTAAATTAATGCCAGAGTATATCCAATTTCCATACGGCGCACAACGGCAGACAGAAGTAATGCAGGGGTTCAGCGCAGTTGCAAACATGCCAGGTGTTATCGGTGCCATAGACTGCACACACGTACGCATCAAGGCTCCATCCGGTGATGCATTTGCTTACATTAACCGGAAAAAATTTCATTCCGTGAATGTGCAACTGATCTGTGACGCAAAGTGTGTGTTGTTAAACGTTGTGGCACGGTGGCCCGGTGGGACGCATGACGCATTCATCCTGCGTAATTGCGCAGTTGGCACGCGTTTGGAGGATGGAGCTGTGATAGACGGCTGGCTCATTGGTAAGAATATAGCCTGCATAATCACATGTGTGTGTTATATATGGACTTACCTTTCTATATCCATAGGGGATAGGGGTTACCCACTGACGCCGTGGCTTATGACCCCACTGGCCAGCCCGCAGACACCACAGGAGCATACAATGAGGCGCACGCGGCTACTCGGGCCGTTGTAGAGCGCACCAACGGGGTATTTGGACTCTGAGCGTCCTCCTCCTGTGGCAGATGTACTTTTTTGTGTGCGCTAATGCGTTTCTTTGCGTCAAGTTTAATGTCAAACCATTTACGTTTAACCTCGGACGTAGTTCTTTGCACTACAGAAACCACATTTACTGTGTCCGTCACCTCCCTCCACGCTTTCGCTTTGCCTGTCCCTGTCACACCACTACTAACAGATGAAAATAAAAAATTTTTTTTGGACTCCACTTCTCCCAAAATAACTTCAATCTCCGCTTCGGAAAAATTCTTTTTTCTTTCTCGTTCTTTTTTTCTTTGTGCCATGACTGACAGGTTGACAGGATGCCTCTACACACCTCCTTATATGGTGGTCATTAGCAATTCATGGGCGGGGTTCATGCTAATTGCTGATTATCGGGAGCGCGCTGCCACCTTACGATGGATTGGCATTCATGATCATACACACGTGTTTACGATCAGATCTGAGTTTCCCGCGGCGTTCATGAATCCGGAGTAGGTTTTTAGTAGCGTAGGCTTTTATGTGCAAATCTACGCACAAATCTACTAACGTTTCATGAATGAGGCCCACTAAGTCTGAGGGAAATTATCTTGCAGCATGGACGGATAATTTCACTTGACAAGATTTTTTTAATTAAGATTGTTAAATCTAGAACATGTTGAACACTTAGAAAAAGAAATTACCTCTTAAAACAAGAAAAATTATATAACACTTCTAAATCTAAAGTTTTTTTTTTAAATCTTGGTAAGAAACAAATAATTTGCACTGCACTCTGCTCGGGCCAGTTCATTGCTGCTTGCAGCCTAAATGTATCTTGTTTTAAGAGTTAATTTATTATTTTAAGTGTATGACATGCTTATTTCTAATAAATTAATAATCCTAATTTAAGAAATACTGTCAAGTGAAATTATCTGTCCATGCAGCAAGATCATTTCCCTCAGATTTAGTGTTTTTATCTTGTTTTTAGACACCCCTTTTTTGCAGTGCATTGGCTGATAACAGCTGATAACACCCATTCAATCTCCTGAATAAAATGCATTGGATCCATCCATTCCAACCGTCTGCAGCAGCACCATAATGTTGTGCTTCTGCTGAAAAAATAATATTACAGAAACTTAAATCACACTGAACACCAACATACGCTTAGGCGATATTCTTCCCCAGTGTTCAGAGAGGCATGATGATGGTAATGATGTGGTTTCATGTCTAATAAATGTGGTTTCATGTCTAATAATCAGGAGGATCAGGACAAGAGAGACACATTAGAAGACAAAATGTAACGTTGTCATCATCTTAATGAAATTAAAGAAAAGGCTCAAGTCAGGTTTAATTAGTGTGTGAGTCACTTCAGCTCATGTCATTCACGATGACACACACTGACACACTGACACACACACTGACACACACACACACACACACACACACACACACACACACACACACACTGCACTTACATTACCATGAAGTCAACAAATAATGTAATGCTGCTTTTATTAGCAGGAACCTCTTGGGTCAAGTGCATAATATGTTTAGTGTTCAGCTGGTTTAAATTGTAGAAATATTGTTTGTTCAGAGGCTTAGAGTTTATCTGTTCAAATTCCAAAATATCTTATATTTTCTTTATTTAAATTCAAATTAATTTAAATGTATTTTTCCTCAGGGGGGCACTCAAAAAGTAAATGCCAAAAGATCAGACCAGTTGCTTGGTGATTTTTTTTTTTTATTTTTTACATTTTTCCCTTTCAGAGGCTGTAACAGGCTCAATTTTAAGGCTACAAAAAAGTTACTGATAACATAGGAAACTAGAAGATCTCAGGAATTCAAATCAACATTTCACAATCCTAAAAACTAACGAGCAAATGCAAATCCAGTGTTAATTTCTGAGTTGTAACATCCTGCCTTTAAAGGATTAAAATGCCATGCTGCATAGTAAGACCTAAAAAAAAATACTGTTTATCTCCTGGCTTTTCTTTTGTCTTCTCAGCTGAACCTGCAGTAACTAATCTCCAGCTCCTTGAGTTATTTTTGACAGTATATACAGTACAATATGTACATTTATGACATTTACATCACTCTTTGTTGTACACACTGAGCTGATGCCACTAAGAAAACATGCAGAATCACAAAAGAGCAACAAAAGACACAAAATGACCAAAAGAAGAAAAACATTTATAAAAAAAACAGAAAAATACCAGAAAAGGTCATTCAAAGAGCAAAACGAGACACAAAATTACCCCCAAAAAAACTAAAAAACCCCACAAAACTACAAAAATTGTCATGAAAGAGCAACAAAAGAGACAACATTACCCAGAAAATACTAAACAAAGACACGAAATGATGAAATGATGAAATGATGAATGATGAAAAAAAATGTTAAAATGACCCCAAAATACACAAAATTACAAAAAAGACCAGAAAAAGACGAAAACATTTGCAAAATTGTCATAAAAGTGACAAAAAAGAGAAAAAAAGACAACAAAATAGCTACAAAAGACACAAAATTATGGAAAAGACCAGAAAATTAAAAAAAATGACCAAAATAGTCATAAAGGTAATAAAAGTGACAAAAAAAGAGACAACATGCCCAACAAAAGAGTAACAAAAGACACATAATGACCAAGTAACGTACATTTAGTTGAAATGTTATTTTCCTCTCCTGAAACATAGGATCTCCTGAGAGCAACAGTAACACCCAGGCAGACAGAGAGAGACAGACAGACAGACGTATAACAGGGTGACAGGAGTCAGAGTTGGTGTGACAGAGCTCCGGCTGGACGTTTGTGTGTGTTGCCAGTCTGAAAGCTGCTGCAGGATAATTGGTGTCTGAGTCCAGCTGAAGAGTCTGTCATCGCTCGGCTCTGCAGGCTGCCAGACCGTCTCCCAGAACAAAGGTGGACCAAAGCAGAGATAACGACCTGAAGACGGACTGGAGTAACCACACAGCCAGAGCACGGACTAATCCTTCCTGCAGGAAGTCCGAATTCTCTAAAGTCGCGTTCTATTTTTAACTGACAGGAGCGATGTGAGGTCAAACTGAGTGTCTCCTCCTGAACGGCGAGATGGGAGACAGAAACGGAAGAGAATTCCTCCCAGTTAAGAAGATTTATCAGCAACTCTGCAGCTTTATGGAGCTTTGTAGCCTCTTTGGCTGGAAGTTTTGGTGTTACAGCACATCTGGATCAGTCTAACAGCTAGTTTTTAATCAAACAAGATAAAACACGTCCTTAAATATGTTGTGTTAAAATATAAAACAATGTATGCATTTAATCCAGTAGAGTGTGTATTAAACAAGATAAAAAGCAGTTGTAATCATTCTTGACCTATGTTGACCAAAATGTATGTGCGTTACAAAAGCCTGATATAACCTGTTATACAATGTGCAATTACTGTAATAACCAGTCTAAAAGCAGAAGCAGAGTCAGAGTATAGTATGGTAATAACTTGATATGTGTTAAAAAGCTTGTGAAAGGATATTTACGAAGGTTATAATAATTAAAAATGTAATTATAAATGAAATAAATAAATAAATGATACCTTGCATGGGGCGTCAAATATGTAAATAAAAGGGCATTATTACAAATGCTATCCCTCCCATAAGGATATCAAATATGTAAGGATGAATCTGAGCAACACTTGCTCAGGTGGATCTCGTGGTTCAAAAGTGTGGTTAGATGGCTATCAGAATTAAAAATTATTATCATAAATAATTATTTATGATAATAATTGATATGACTTGATTTGCTTAAAAGTCATAGCTCATTGGGGGCACCACTCTGTAAAACAGAAAAATATAGCCAATTCACCTAATCCACCATCTCATAAAGTTACAAAACTATCAATTTGGAACACTGATTAATAATTATGAATATAATTATAATCAAATTACCATATTGATATTTAGTAGTAGTTTAAGGAATTGTGAATTATTTTCACTGAAGAGGTTGACATATCGTTCACAGTGTACAACATTAAATAGACAGCATTTGTATATTCAAAAAAGTTTAAAAAAAATTGGAGCCTGGCACTAAAAGTCCAGAGCAGTCAGCTGGAAAGTACCTGAAACCCCCCCTACTGAAACCAGATGAGAGCATGCACAAAGTCCCCACCTAACTAGCCCATAAAATACACCAATATTGTTGGAAGTCAGAGGTGGTTCTTTTTTAAGTTTGGCCTATAAAGCCCACCAATGAGAGAGCAAGAAAAGGAAGGTTGTATGTTATAAAAGACAATGTTTAGAACTGTATCTTCAGCAGTGTTGCCACAGTTACCTTGAAAAAGTAATCCGATTACTGATTACTGATTACTCCTTTAAAAAGTAACTTAGTTACTTTACTGATTACTTGATTTTAAAAGTAACTAAGTTAGATTACAAGTTACTTTATTAGTTACATTCAGCAGCTGCCGACAACAACCCCTCGCCGCCTCAACATAAAAATGACAACCAGTTTTAAATTGCCAATACTCATTTTATTGGAAGTGTATTTTTAACAGTAATGTACAAACTTAAAAACAATTTCCTGAAAAAAATACATGTTTTTATAAAAAATAAAATAAAGACAGTCTTTCTTGACTTCACTTAAAAACAAATACTCTTTTTTAAATAAAAAATAAAATAAAGACAGTCTTTCTTGACTTTACTTAAAAATAAATACTCTCTTTTTTTTAAATAAAAAATAAAATAAAGACAGTCTTTCTTGACTTTACTTAAAAATAAATACTCTCTTTTTTTTTAAATAAAAAATAAAATAAAGACAGTCTTTCTTGACTTCACTTAAAAATAAATACTCTTTTTTGAATAAAACATAAAATAAAGACAGTCTTTCTTGACTTCACTTAAAAACAAATACTCTTTTTTAAATAAAAAATAAAATAAAGACAGTCTTTCTTGACTTTACTTAAAAATAAATACTCTCTTTTTTTTAAAATAAAAAATAAAATAAAGACAGTCTTTCTTGACTTTACTTAAAAATAAATACTCTCTTTTTTTTTAATAAAACATAAAATAAAGACAGTCTTGCTTGACTTCACTTAAAAATAAATACTCTTTTTTAAATAAAACATAAAATAAAGACAGTCTTTCTTGACTTCACTTAAAAATACTCTTTTTGTATAAGACTGTATATAACATAAAGACAGTCTTTTCTGACCTGACATATTTAACTAATACTGTAATGACACAAACTACTGTTTTATGATCTATATTGTTTATAAATGTAACATCTCTCTCTCCCCTCCATGGTTGTTAACGTTCGTGTCGCAGTGTTGCCTGGTGACAGCGAGATTTTCTAGCCAAAACCTCATCAAAAACCGCGAGAATGCACAAAAAACCGCCCAAAATAGTTTTGCCTTGTTTCTCATGTACACAGTGAACTAGAACGGCCAAGACAGTCTCACAGACCGTTTGGGTTTTTCTTTTATAAATAACTTCGTTTACATTAAAGTCTCTCAGTCGGCGACTTTTCCTAAATATATGTGTTTGATGGTTTCTGAAGCTTACAACTTATATATAATAATATATTAAAATGAAACAAACTCTGAGCATTTATACCCCGGACTGCCAATAGCGATCATATTGACTGCTGCATATAAACGGCAGTTATAGACCACTTTGTCCAGCTGTGCTGTGTGAATCGCAAGAGAGAAAGAGATGAGATACCGGGCGCGTACGGGCAAAAACTGAAGGAGGAGGATCGGATGGTGGCTCAGGTAGCGATGAGGAAACTGTCACTGTAAGCTGCACACCTGTCAGCTGCACACCTGTAAGCAGCTGTGCTCCATGCAGACATTTCTCAAACTTTATTTTGTAGGCTAAGGACAGACTAGATCATGATTGTGTTGGATATAAAGCGCCATATAGTCATCCTTACTGATTGACTTAACGTAGCCTGAAGGTAGTGGGAGTGTCTGTTGTGAGTTTAGGGGGCACGTCAGCCAGAGCTGTAGTGTGTGTGTGAGTGAATGAGTGAGTGAGACTACTGCCTGCTGAACAGAGGGTCGCAGAAAAAGGATCTGAAGTGCCCGTGTTTCGGCTTCAAAAACCCGCAGAACTGATCCGAAAACAGCCCAATTTTATCCACCCACCCAAACCCATTTTTACCCGCAAAATAGATTGCAAAACCGCCGATCGACGCCGCTCCCCGAGTTGCAAGAAGAAAGCAAATATATCGTTTTACTAAGGAAAATGACAAAAAATAGTAACGCACACAGTGACTTGGATAAGTAACTTTAATCTGATTACTGGTTTGGAAATAGTAACGCGTTAGATTACTCGTTACTGAAAAAAGTGGTCATATTAGAGTAACGCGTTACTAATTAACGCGTTACCGGCATCACTGATCTTCAGTCTGCTTTGGTTCAAACCAAAGGGCTCACTGGGGTTTAGACTTTTTGACCTTTGCATGAATAAAACTCTACTGCTTGAAACTGTGAACGACTCTCCTGCAACATTTTGCCTCTATCATTTTTGAGTGTTTGGGGAAGAATTTGGTGCATTGGTTTTTGGCAAGTTTTGCGGCCCTCAGCCATCTATACAGTAGTGTTCAATATAATAGCAGTCCAATGTGACTAACCAGATGAATCCAGGTTTTTAGTATATTTTTATTGCTACATGGCAAACAAGGTACCAGTAGGTGCAGTAGATTCTCAGAAAACCAACAAGACACCCACTTTGTGATATGCACACTCTTAAGGCTGTGCAATTGGGCAATTATTTGAAAGGGGTGTGTTAAAAAAAATAGCAGTGTGGCATTCAATCAGTGAGGTCATCAATTTTGTGAATCAGGTTGAAGGGTGAAGCCAGCGCATGTTGAACATGCATTTCTCTTTGAAAGCCTGAGGGAAATGGGTCGTTCAAGACATTGTTCAGAAGAACAGCGTACTTTGATTAAAAAGTTGATTGGAGAGGGGAAAACTTATAAAGAGGTGCAAACAATTATAGGCTGTTCAGCTAAAATTATCTCCAGTGCTTTAAAATGGAGACCAAAACCAGAGACACGTGGCAGAAAATGGAAGAAAACATCAAAATGGATGGAAGAATAACCAGAATGGCAAAGGCTCAGCCAATGATCAGCTCCAGGACGATCAAAGACAGTCTGAAGTTACCTGTAAGTGCTGTGACAGTTAGAAGACGTCAGTGTGAGGCTAATCTATTTACAAGAATCCCCCGCAAAGTCCCTCTGTTAAAAAAAAGGCGCAGAAGAGGTTACAATTTGCCAAAGAACACATCAACTGGCCTAAAGAGAAATGGAGGAACATTTTGTGGACTGATGAGAGTAAAATTGTTCTTTTTGGGTCCAAGGGCCGCAGACAGTTTGTGAGACGAGCCCCAAACTCTGAATTCAAGCCACAGTACACAGTGAAGACAGTGAAGCATGGTGGTGCAAGCATCATGATATGGGCATGTTTCTCCTACTATGGTGTTGGGCCTATTTATCTCATACCAGGGATCATGGATCAGTTTGTATATGTCAAAATACTTGAAGAGGTCATGTTGCCTCATGCTGAAGAGGACATGCCCTTGAAAGGGTTGTTTCAACAAGACATTGACCCCAAACACACTAGTAAACCAGCAAAATCTTGGTTCCAAACCAACAACATTGATGTTATGGAGTGGCCAGCGCAATCCCCGGACCTTAATCCAATTGAGATCTTGTGGGGTGACATCAAAAATGCTGTTTCTGAAGCAAAACCATGAAATGTAAATGAATTGTGGAATGTTGTTAGACAATCTTGGAGTGGAATAACAGCTGAAAGGTGCCACAAGTTGGTTGACTCCATGCCACACAGATGTGAAGCAGTTATAAAAAACTGTGGTCATACAACTAAATATTAGTTTAGTGATCACAGGATTGCTAAATCCTAGAAACAAAGGTTGGTTGGTTTTCTGAAAATCTACTGCACCTTCTGGTACCTTGTTTTCCATGTAGCAATAAAAAATATACTAAAAACCTGGACTCATCTGGTTAGTCACATTGGACTATTATATTGAACACTACTGTATCTGTCCCAAAGGCTTTGAAGCTGCTTAATTTACCACGAAAAATGTCAAACTCTGCCTTTAACTGAGGACAGGAGTGAAGAAATGATGGTATTTTCTGCTGATATCAATCTGCTTACTTACAATCTGTGAAGACTCGACAGCTTGGAGCACACCCAACAGTGATTCAACACTGGACTCCATACGTCACTGACAGGTTTTGGTTTTTAAACATAAAAAAACTTCTGAAAAGCTTCAGAAAAGAAAAAAAAGTCCCTTTCCCCCGAAGATGAACACACACCATCTGCCAGGAGTGTGTTGGTGTGTGTGTGTGTGTGTGTGTGTGTGTGTGTGTGTGTGGAGCGGCACACGGGGATCGGTTTAAACAAACTTCAAAGAGCACACAACAAACTTTAAGGACTTAAAATAAATCCACTGGAATCCATTCAAGAGAACAGTACTGGGACTGTCTTACTGGAACTCAATCAAATATGAAGGCAGAATATTGAAGGTTTGAAGTTTTTCCTTTTAAGTTTTTTAGTTGAGAAGCTGCAGAGAAACGTCTCTGGGGACACGGATCAGTAATCAGCACCAACAAACATTTGTTCTGCTTTTTGATAATAAATAAGTCATTAATATATTTGGAACAGAGAGAAAATACCAACAATAAACACAAACACAGATTTATATTAGATGAAGACATAATTCAAATGATGATTCTTCTTCTCAAGAAAGGAGAAATCACAAACACTCGCTGTTACATTGTAACTTTAGTTTTAATATTAATCTGTCCACTTTGTACAGCGGCAAATTCTCTACTTAAAACTGAATAAATGGACTAAAAGCAAAACATAATTATTATTCTTAATGTATTATTGTGTCGCATTCTGGGAGAGAACAGCTCAGGATGGAAAATAAAAGCTGTCATGAGAAAACTACACTGTAAAAAAAAAAGTTTTTAAATAAAAAAAAAACAGCAGCTGTGGTTGCCAGAACTTTACAGTAATAAATACGGTGCAATTTTTGGTAACACTTTCTATGAAGACTACATCTATAGTGCATTATGAGCGCATTCATAGTGAATTATAATGCTCATTATAATCAATCATAATGCATTATGACTGCACTCATAAACACATATAAAGCTTCATGATGCACTATATCAACAGTTATAAATATAGCTTATAATGACTTCTAAATCCAAGTGTCTTATGAGTGCTCTTGACTGGTTATAAACTACAGGCTGACTGATGAGGCTTATAATACAACTACTCATACCCCTCTATACACACACCTCAACAATCAATTGTTATAAGGACTCATAGGATGCCATAAGTATAAATAAATGATCAATGTATGCTTTAAGTAAAGTGAGGTTCATATAGACGCATCTATAATGCAGTATAGCTAATCATGATGAATCATGAAACATCATGCTCATAAGACACTTGGATTTAGAAGTCATTATAAGCTATATTTATAACTGTTGATATAGTGCATCATGAAGCTTTATATGTGTTTATGAATGCAGTCATAATGCATTATGATTGATTATAATGAGCATTATAATTCACTATGAATGCGCTCATAATGCACTATAAATGTAGTCTTCATAGAAAGTGTTACCCAATTTTTATATGTATAATATATAATTATACATATAAAGTTTTATTATATTATAAATAATATAATGGTAAAAGGATATTAGCACTGTTGATTTCACATATACATATATACATTCCACATTTCACCGTAAAAAATAAAATGTTTTCCCATCAAAAGAAACGCTGTTCTTCTGTATAAATTACAAGAAACTACTTCATAAATGTTGCATCGATTAAAGATTTTACCATTAAATATTACAGTATATATTTTAGAGATATGGTGTTTAGTACATTTAACAGTGAGAAAAAGTAGTTTAACAGAATATAAATGTAAATATTACAGTGATGGCCTGTATATATATTTTACTGTATATTTTTGTTAAAAACACAGTGACAGTATATATTTACAGTGAAGTAATGTATTTAAAAAAACTGTAAAAAAAATACTGTTTTGGCTGCTTTTTTTCTTATTACTGAAACTGAATTAACCCATTTATCATTTTACGGTCTTTTACTGTCATGGTTTAGCAGTTTTTTACCATAAAATCTAAAGCTCCTACATGATAAAAGGCATTCGTCTGTTACCTCTTCAATAACTTGTTGAGGATTTATGGATCACTTTAGAAGTCCTTTGATATTTTTTGTTGAGATGAGGGAAACGAAAGCCTCTTCAAAACTGGGCAAAAACATTCCTCAGTATTTGGCTCGATCATAAGGTTACAGAGAAGATATTGATATCATATGAAACTAGAAGATTTAATCCACTGCTACCAAAATAATATTCAAGTTCCAGTTTTCTGTGTGAATCTGAAGTGAATGCAGCATCAGCTAAAATTTGTGTCGCTCCTGTAACACCCAGAAACAGGAATAGTCCTCCCAGTGTCAATAGAAAGAATAAAGAAAGTAAAGCTTGCTCAGGGTGCAACAGGGGAATATTTTATCCAATATGTTATATTTGGATAAATATAATGCTGTGCAGAGTAAATTTAACTTATAATCTTTTTCTGACAGATTTTCAGTTTGGGTTCGAAGCTGTCATGTTTAGGCTTGGTAACTCATGGATATATGGCTGTAAGAACAACACTCACACACTCACACATTGTGTATAACAAACATGGTGAACAGCTGTTGTTATTAATAACTAGCCACTCGTTGATGGTTGATCCATTGTCTGTAAGGGGTCAGGCTTAGCACAAGAAGAGTAAAATTTAAACTTTTATAGTGTTCGTGGCTCACTCTAACTGACTTCCTGTGAGAATGATGTTATTCTGAGACCAGATCTCCAAAAATAAAGGCCGGTATTGAGACCTTACTTCATCTCCAGTATGTGTTTACTCTTGGGCTTCCAATCTAAGAACCAGAGGGATCTTTAGGGTTATAATTCTTTTGGGAAGTTGGAGTCTTTTTACTGACCTTGATCACTGAGTCTTGGACCCTGTGGCTGAGCCTCTACAGCTGTCAAAGGACAAATGAACGAGAGACTCAAACTTGAGGATGCACAGTTGAGTCGTGAACTAATCTTTTCCGTTTCCTGTCCTGACTGAGCTCCCCAGTCTTGGAAAAGATCACGAATAACTCACCACTATCTCTTACAACTGTTGGGAGCACAGTTACACCATAGATGGAATTTATTCATTTGTGCAACTTGGACTGATTTTAATGGAAATTGCAACAGGATTTTCCATTTGTCAGCCCCTTAAAATTACATCTGGATCTCTTGTTTGTTCTCCAACAAAGGACACAGCCACCATCTCTCACAGGTTTAGCAAAAAGTTATCCAACATAATCGGCAGAAGTGTGTCAGTACCACAAATTACAAAGTATGTATGTGTCGCGGCTCGCAGTGCAACAACAAGTTCTAAAAATAGCACACATGTATGGTCCGAGGATGTAAAAAAGCTGCAGTTTCTGTGAATTTATGTTGTAAAACCACTGACCTTAGGTTTAGGGGGAAAAAAACTCACAGTAAGGTGTTATAAAAGACAGTTTAAACAGTAAATAAATATATATAAATGTTGGAAGTGAAGTAGTTACAGGGGTCATGTGACGTGCAAGTTATGTAAAAACTGTATGTTACGTTCATAAACGTGATTGATGTAACCTAACTTAAAAATCGTTTAGTCTTGTTTCACATGGGATGCGAATCTCATTCTCCTGGGTGAAAGTCCGCCATTTGTTTGACCCATCCACCACCCCAACCTCCAATCAAATGCAGAAATTTGGACGCATTGCAGTGTACGGTTAAATACGGGAACCTCACCTGGAGTTGAATGCTCCACTGCTACTCTCCTGACCGCACCACTGATTTACTTCCTTTTCACTTTTTATGCTGCCAAACAAAACCAGTTTGTTCTGTTGCAGCTGTTGGAAGTCAGCGTTTCACTTTCTGACTCTGAGAAATTCCTCTTTCATTTGCAATTAAAAATTAAATTAAAACACTGTTTACCTCCTTCAACCAAAAAGCTGTGAAAACTTTGAAGTCTGTGCTCCAAGTGTAAAATATTCAGTGAACTTGTTTGAGTTTATAAGTTTAAGTACTTTTATCGGTTACTTCGGTGTACTTTGCCAATAAAGCTGACTTTAGGGGGAAAAAAATCCTCTTTTTGGCCATATTGTGCCCTTCGGTGTCATAAACTCTCGAGGCGAGCCATCTGAATCTGGTATATATTAGGGCGTGGTATTTAAATGACGCTTATTTCGAGCCGCCACATTTATCAACAGCCGATCATTCTTGCGCTGTGATTGGAGAGATACAATCATTTGATGAATCACACATGAACCCTGTCGTAAGACGAAATATACGCTCAGATCTGCGCGCGTTTCTACGCTCGACTGATAAATGAGGGCCTTTTTCCTCTATATTTAGACTATTCAGACCCTAGAGACTATTTTTAAAAAACAGACTAGCAACAAATTTAGTGACTTTTTCCTGGAGTTACTGGAGGCTTTTGGAGATTCGTTCATACTCTTCTTAATGAGTAGAAGAAGAAGATTACTTTATAAATCCCACAATGGGGAAATACAACCTCTGCATTTAACCCAACCTTTTTTACACACAAGTGAACACACCATGCAAGAAGCAGTGGGCAGCACATTACTGCGCCCTGGGAGCTGTGCAGGGGGGTTAGGTGCCTTGCTCAAGGGCACTTCAGTCCTAGACCTGTCAGTACCAGGATTCGAACCGGCGACTCTCCAGTTACAAACCCGATTCCTAACCTCTAGGCCACGGACTGCAGGTGACGTCCCAAAGCACTCACAAGGCTCAGTGAAGTTGGGCAGATCCTCTCTCCCAAGCTACACCCATTGCAGCTCACAAAAGTACCTGATGGAAACGTGCCTATAGTTCCCTCTTCTTCAGCTCCTCTTTCTCCCGAGACTCTCCTCCACTCTTCCTCTCTGATTTCAGGGCTTGTAGACACCCAGACCCCCCTCTCTCTGGACTTGTACCCAGACTGCTCTCATGCTCTCTCGTCACACTCTAAAGCCAACTCTTAGGTTTCAAGTTATAGCGTAACTCCACATCAAACAAACTTTATATCACACAGCTGCAGAGTCTGAATTCTTCCGCATAATGGTAATTATACAGGAAACTGATTCATCAACACCTCTAAAATAACTTGTTGGATAATAATCTATTTTTATCTCCAGACGACTCTTATATAAGTCGTCTGGTGTCTGATGCCATCTGTGTGTCTGCACATGTAACAGTCTGGTTCCTTCTTTGTTTAGATTAGTGAGGCATGTCCACAGCCATTCCTCCTCCAGCCATTATAAAATAAAAAAAGATCAGTTTTTAACAGAAACCTTGAAGTGTCCGTCTGCAGAGAGAAGCTGTGGTTTAAACAGTTTGTTGCTGATTTCATTAGGTTTGATCTGGTTTATCTCCTTCCTCTGAGTGAAACTTTACCATCATAAAGTGCTATATGAATAAATAAACTGTGCTGCTTACATATTGGTGCAGTGAAGCATTCTATAATCCATCTGCTTCCTGTTTAACTTTCTCCCTCTGGTCCCACTAAGCAACACAACAGTGGATTAATTGTTTCCCTTCCTTCGCTGCTTCATCTTTAATAAAAATGTTCAAGGACTAAAATCGCTCTTTTCTGCATGTTCCTGCTCACATATCAGAGCAGCTTTTTCAATTATGCTTTGCTTGCTTTACAATTTTAACCAGAGTGATCATTAACTGAGAAGTCTGGGGCCATAATATCACAGAAACACAGGACAATGGCTCACCAGTTAGTAATAAATACTCCAAATATTTTCCATGGAGACGAGGTAAACTGAAAGGAGTAATCTGACCTTCAAATCTGTAGAGCACACCAGAACAGAGAGAAGATTCTTCAATTCATCAGTTATAATTCTGTTCATATGATGTTTATTATAAGAATAATTGGATACTGGACCCAAACATGACACCTATGCAATGAAAATTGCTTGCATAACCCGAGAAAAGTCTCTAATACTCTTCAGTAAGTCGTGCTCCTCTCTCCTGATCGCACAAAGACTGATTTTTAAATGGCTTTTCTGTTTTAAAAGAACGTTTTACAAATATAAAAACCTTCATGGATCAAAGAGTCATTCATACAGACTGTAGTTAAAAATAGACAGGACTACAGCCTATACTGGAGTTTCATGAAAGCCAGAAATATAAACGCTTGACATCAGACAAGCAAAATGATGCCAAAATATTATTGATATTGTCAAAAGTCACCAAACAAAAAACTCACACATGAGAAAAAAAACACAAAGTTGTGAGAAAAAACTCAAATTTATATATTAAAAAAAAGATACAAATTTTATGTGAAATAAAAAAAAATATGAGAAAAGAGTTACAAATTTACTGGAAAAGAACTTACAAATTCATGAGAAACAAATCACAAATTTCTGAGAAGAAAAAAATCACAAATTTCTGAGAAAAAAGTTACAAATTTAAGTCTAAGTCCAAATAGAGAGAGTCATTATTGAGCTTGTTTGCAGTTCAGGGTGTTTTTCTCTGATCTGTGTTGGTCATTTTAAACTGAATGTGCTCTGAACAATAAAGGTATTTTAATGTTGAATGCATCCGGTGTGCCTCAGACTTGTATTTTTTATTTTTGGAGACAAAATCTTCACACGACAAAAACACTTTCTGCTGCTACACTTCTGTGCAATATAAATATTCTATTTCTACAGTTTTATATTTTAAATTTATACTTTATTTATCTGACATTCCAGAGTACAATTTCTGTGAGACAATGCAACAGAATTTGGGTCAATGTGCATATTTTTATGTATAACTGAATGAAAAAAAGTCTAAGTCTAAGTCTACACATGCAATAAAATAAATAAAATATATTTAAAGATAAAATATATTATCTTTGCACAGTTGCTGAGTGAATATCCGTCACAAAAGATGAGCAAACCCTAATGAACATGCTTGTTAACAGAAGAACATGTGTGAGGGGGCAAGAGGATTCTGCTGTTTTACTTTGAAATATGCACTGAAATAATAATGTAAGGCTGCTAGAGCTGCTGCTCTGGTGTTAAGATTAGGACGCATTAACATACATGACAAATTTACTGGAAAAAACGTACAAATTCACGAGAAAAAAAGATACAGATTTATGAGAAAGAAGTTACAAATTTACAGGAAAAACCTTACAAATGTATCTAAAAAAATGACACATTTATGAGAAAAAAATGACAAATTTACTGGAAAATACATACAAATTCATGAGAAAAAATGTACAAATTTATCAGAAAAAATGTACAAATTTATAAGAAAAAAAACCACAAATTTATGAGGAAAAAATATACAAATTTACGAGAAAAATTTTACAAATTGACAAGAAAGAAGTTATAAATTTACTGGAAAAAATTTACAAATTTATTAGAAAAAATCTACAAATTTATAAGAAAAAACCCATACATTTATGAGAAAAAATATACAAATTTACGAGAAAGAAGTTATAAATTTACTGGAAAAAACGTACAAATTTCTGAAAATAATATTAAAAATATATGAGAAAAAGAGAAGTCAGCCTGTGCATACTTGTGTTAGGATCAGGACGCTTTAACATACATGAACTATATTTTAAATGTGTATAAATATAAATGACTCCCACCTACACACGTCCTGCACTAAGTGGAGAGCTCATGCAGACATGCAGTGCAGCTCTCACTCAGTCAAGTGCAGGGCAGCAAAGAAACACAGGCACTAAATGTGGAGGACACTATAAGTGTGGCTCATAAAAAGTGTATGAGATGGTATTTGAGCTGAAGAGAGCGGAGGAGAAGGTGAGCTTAAGAACGGCAATAAAGAGATGATCCATCACTTCCTTTAAAAGCAGAGCAGTTGTGTTTTATTTTGGGCTGTTTGGAGTTAGTGCAGGGTTAGAGATGTCTGATAACACGAGCTGAACAAAGTGATAAATCAGCAGCCGTCAGATACCTGGAAGTCTGAACTCTGCTGCTGCTGCTGGATCAGGAGACTGCTGGACAATCGGCAGCTGATCTGAACATCACGACACTTTGAGCATTAATCAGCTCTAACCATTAAAAATACAAACTGCAGTAAATCATAGACAGGTAGGCCTGAAGCATTCAACACAATATTATACTGGAGCTGCTTGAAAACCACGAATATAAACGTTCGACATCAGAGAAGCAATGATGCCAAAATGTTATTGATATTGTCAAAGGTGACCAAACAAGATGAAAGAAGTTAAAAAATTATGAGGAAAAAAGTTACAAATTTACTGGAAAAAAAACTGACACATTTTTTTGAAAAAAAATCACAAAAAGAAAAAACTACAACACAACACAAATTTATAAAAAAAAAATAAAAAAAAAGATACAAATTTCCGAGAAGGAATTAAAAAAAAATCTGAGAAAAAGGTTACAAATTTACTGGAAAAAACGTACACATTTATGAGATTTAAAAAAAATCACAAATTTATGAGAAAAAAATCTAAAATTTACAAGAAAAGCTCAAAAATGTATGAGCATTTTTTTTTTTTTACGAGAAAGAATTAATAAAAAAATCAAGAAAAAAGTTCAAAATTTACTGGAAAAAACCTACAAATTTATGAGAAAAAAATCTCAAATTTATGAGAAAACATTTACGGGGAAAAAGACGTACAAATTTACAGTACAAAGATCACAAATTTATGAAAAAAGATACAAATTTATGAGAAACAATTTTTTAAAAATCTGAGAAAAAAGTTACAAACGTATTGGAAAAAAAACCCCTACAAATTAATGAGAGAAAAAAAATCTATGAGAAAAAACTTACAAATTTATAAGAAAAAAGTTACAAATATACAGGGGAAAAAATCTGAAATTTACAAGAAAATTTTAAAAATGTATGAGAAAAGATCACAAATTTAGGAGAAAATAAAATCAGAAAAAGTGTCAGCTCTTCCCCTCACAGATTCTGTCCAACAGAAGCGTTTCCATAAAGAAACTAAACCAGAGAGACACAGAGAGAAACACACTGTGTGTCTCAGTGTAATTTGTATTTTAACTTAAAAAAAAAGAAAGAAACAGAGTCTAAATAAAAGCTGTGAGGCTGGTGAGCATCCAGGTGGAAATGACTCATAGAGGTTTTAACAGTGTGAAGAAACAAGTCACAGATAAACTCAGAGAAGCACAATGATGCCAAAATATTATTGGGGGAGTTTCTGCATCGCAAACCAAGCAGACAGCAGAGAGGAAATACTGCAGCAAGCCGAGGGCTAACTTTAGTTTCAGGTATGAAAGAGACTAAAAATACATCATTCAACACAGAAATAGACGGAGAGCTTTCAGTTTAGAGCTCGTTCAGTTGACGGCCTTCGCTCCGGGCTTCAATAAAGGTTAATCTATTTATGATCAGATAAAGATGGATTGAGTTTTTAGTGAATTATAAGCCTTGCTCCTCAGTGGGCTTTTAATGTGAAATAAAGTTTGCGGATGATGACGAGTCCCAACAGGTGAAACAGGCTTCAGGAAGCTGTCACAGTAAGTCCTTCATGCACCTCCACAAACAGCAGGCACAGTGGCTCATTAATAATAATTGCATTGATCAGAGCACCGTATGTACACAGATGTGTCCGACATGCCCGAGCTGCAGCCCGCTGGAGATGTAACTGAATGAGAACATCAGGCTGACGTGAAGCCATCACACTGAGCTGCTTTCAGACGGACAGATAGACAGCAGCATTTATTTGATGCTGTACACCACAGTGCTCTACGTTTCATCACACATTCTGGTCTCACCACTGTGTGCTGGATCGCTTAGTCAACTGGCCCTCACTAATTTTATGGACATCTTCTTCTACAGGGCCATGCTGGGTCTCCTTCCGTCTTACTGATGTAACCTCCTGACACAGATCAACAGCAATATTCAGCTTCGTTCCTCTAAATCAGGGGTATTCAACTAAAATTTTAATAGGTCCAGTGGGAGAACATTTCCTCAAACGAAGGTACGGAACATCATAATGTTAAACATCATGAATTAGTGATATATATATATATATATATATATATATATATATATATATATGAGTATATATTTATATAGAGAGAGTATATGGAGTTAATTCGAGTAATCATAAAAAACCAAAGACTGGGTTCTAAGAGTTGATTATCTGCAGGTCAGAATGCAGTCCGAACCAAAGGAAGGAAGAGATGTCAGAATCAGCAGCAGCTGAGATCCAAATATGGTCAGACCATCACAGAACACACACACACACACACACACACACACACACACACAAGTTGACAAGTGTCAACAATGATTTAAAACTCTCAAACAATACATTCAAGTGCAAAAAGTGATTCTGTCCAACAGACCAAGAGTTTACAGAAAGAAACCAAACCAGAGAGACACAGAGAGTCCAACAGGCTGCAGAGGTGGAAGCAAACTAAGACCAAAATGACTAATTGTTGACTAAGAGAAGGCTACCCTGATAGGGATGCTGATTCATTTTCTGTTTAGCTGCTTGCAAAATGCACAAAAACAAATATTTCAATGGCATGTAGTCTCTAAATGGATCAAGTAAGGAGTGATTTGTATTTTAACTATACTTTTTTTTTATTTAGAGTCTAAATAAAACTGTGAGGCTGGTGAGCGTCCAGGTGGAAATGACTCACAGAGGTTTTAACAGTGTGAAGAAACAAGTCACAGATAAACTCAGAGATAAAAACTAGAAGCTGGACTCGCTCCACCTCTTCATCACAGCTAGAACGAGCTCAAAGCTAACGTTCACTGTTACATTCACCAACATCATCACATTCATCACAAGTCACTGTTTAACCTCCATCAGCTGTTTGTAGGAAGAGCTGTCCGCTCTTATCTGCGGTGTGTGTGTGTAGATGAATGACTGCAGTTTTACTTACAGATAACAGAATGTGGTGGATCCATTGTGATCAGATAGAGGACGCTCAGTCATTACTGATAATGTCCAGTCTAATCTGATGGAGGCTGATGTCCATTACTCAGCAGATATCTGTGGTCAGTGGTCAGTGAGGCTCCATTAGAGGACGGATACTGAGAAAATGAGAAAACTTCTCACTTGATTGAGCCGTCATCAGGAGGGAAGAAAAGCAATGTGTATCCACAGCAACGTGTCAATAAAGTTATAAATATGTATACAAAACGTAACTGTATCCCAAGTCAGACACCGTTCGGCTAAGATTCTATCAAAATTTCACATTAACTATTAATATAAATGATTGTGTTATGTTTCCAGTTAAGTCTAACTTCTTATCTTTCAAACCGTATGTTGTTTTACCAGAGTCGGCCAAAGGACGCTAACGCCGGTGAATTAGCCGTGCGCTAACTGAATCCTAAATCAGACACTTGGATCTCCTCGCTGTAAAACAATGGGGGCTGCTGAGTTTTTTGGGGGAAATTGGATGATAACGGTGATATTTATTTGGCTTATTCAAAAACATCCATCATTATCAACACAGTCAGACCGTACTTCCGTCCTTCAGTAAAAATAAAGATGTACTTTTAAGACTGTCGCCTGAGTGTCGCCGAATAGTTCTTACTGCTTTCTCTAATCAGATGAACTTTCATATTGTAATTAGACATGTAATTCTCCATGTACATAAATGAAAATCAATTATACCTAAACTGGTGGTGGCCATCTTATTCGAAATGAACGTGAAGTGCGGCATTGCAGATGTGTCCGATTTGGGATCAAATAAAAAAATGTAAAAAATAACTGATTGATAAAACATCTGCAGCATCTTACTACAGATGTCAAGAGATCTGAGAAGATCTGAAGAAAAAGAGGCGGCACTGCCCCTTTTTGTAGAGAGGGATACAGTCTCTCTATATAAAAAAAGTAAAATCCAGTTAATGCTCCAGTTAATGCAAACATGAATCAGTCAGGTTGAGGTGTAGGGAGGCGTGTAGTCAGTGTCGTCAGATCCCTCTCGCTCCTCCACACTCCAAATATGATCTGCTCCCTGTTTCTGGACCCATTGGCCACAAACCAATGGGTCCATTATTTATACAGTCTATTGTTTTATACGTGTGTGTGTGTGTGATCTCTGACACGCCTGAACCCGACTCTCTCTCTATGACCCCATCATGCATCTGTTGCTGCAGTAATTGGCACCAACTCTTCCACACATGCAGCCTTTAAATCCACAATCCATCCTGCTGTTTTTCTCTCATGTGCAGACAAAGGTTGTGTCCAAAGCCTGCGCGTGTTTCATCAGAAATATTCCTCACAGTTCAGACAGAGTTCAGTCTTTGATACAGACGCAGAAAGCTGTAGTTTTAAGTACAAAGAAATGATCGAAAGTTTTTCTTACCTTTGTGTCATCTGGAAGCCAGATCAATCCTTCCTGACACCTGCAACACAAACAACATTTTCTTTTGTTAGTTATTTCCCCAAAGTTGTGTTTGAAATAATTACTGCAATATGGCATAACAATTAACTTCAGTAAGGGAAACATAGTAACATTTTATGATCTCTCAATCTTCTGCTATACTGCCTTGAATCAGTTTCATAAATCAGCAAAGAAAAAGTGAAAACTGTGAAAACCAAGAAGCTATTAGTGCTGTTGCACATGACATTTTGCATAGTTAACATCTTTTTGTTTATATACGGATACGCTGCTGAATAAACTCAGTAGTCTAACTGTCAATACTCGGTTCCCACTAAAGATAGACATTTTTTTCAAATAAAGTTAATATGTAATTAAAGACTAAAATAGAAAAAAGATAGAAGATAGATTTTTTTTAAATAAAATAAATATATAATTAAATTCTAAAATAAAATGTGATGTTTATAATGATAAAAACACATAATAATTTGATAAAAATTATAAATATTTTTTTTATCAAACAATAAATGGTGCATAAATTACATTTATCACTGCTGTATAAACTCGTCTAACTCTCAGTCTCTCAATATTTGGTTCCCTCTAAAGATAGAATCTTTTTAATTTTTAATTTTTTTTTCAAATAAAATAAATATACAATTATGACTAAAATGAAAAAATACATAGATTTTTTAATAAAATTAATTAATATATAATTAAATGCTCAATAAAATATAATGCTTATAAGAAATACAAATAATAATTATATAAAAATAACAAACAAAAAAGTTTTTTTATCAGACAATAAATGGTGCATACATTACATTTATTACTCCTGAAAAATACCGAAGTCTAACTCTCAATCTCTTTTAAAAATAAAATAAATACATAATTATTACTAAAACAATACATATACATATATATATTTAAAATAAATAAAGATATAATTAAATGCAACAATAAAATATAAAATAATAAAAAAAACAATAATCCGTATGAATATAATAATAATTCTATAAAAATAATTATAGTAATAATTTCCTGCAACAGTTTTGTTTTACCAAACAATAAATTATGCATTTATTTGGGGACTACTTTCAGCGGTGGATTAATCCAGATTTTGTGAGTGAGTTTTTGTGACAGGACAGTGTGTGTGTGTGTGTGTGTGTGTGTGTGTGTTTGTTTGTGTGTGTCTTAATAATGTGTTTTTAACAGTTTTGGGGCGACAGTGGAGCTCCGAGACACAGAGGACGAAGATATATCACGCTTTAAAATAAAATAATAAAAAAACCCATTCAAACGGCGACTCAAACAAATTAGACGGCACATCTTTATACAAGCTCTCAAACATTTTTAGTGCAGCCGTTAAAGGGAGGAAGGGCACCGCGGGGAGACGACATGCTGAGGAAATCATGAGTCAGATTTGATGTTGCGAGAATAAAGTTGAACCCACTGAGTCATCACGACACCAATTCTCATTTCATCTTTCAGCGTTTGTTGCCAAACTGCATCTCTTCGCAATGAAGACGCGCCGGAACGGAGAAACTCGCAGCAAATGGATTCATTTTAAAGACGCACATGCAGCTGACAAATAGATGTCATCACTGAGGAGAAGGAATGAGAGGAAGAATAAATTACAGGGACGAGTTTTGTTCCATCTACATGTCTGTGGATCTGATGGATGACTGATAAACACAGAGAGGGAGGGAGGGGGAGAGGGAGAGCGAGAAATGGATCGATGGATGAGGGAAGGGAGGGAGGGAGGGAGGGAGGAAAGATGGAGGGAGGGGGAGAAAGAGAGAGAGAGAGAAGGAGGGAGGGAGGGCAGAGAGAGAGAGGGAGGGAGGGGGGGAGGAGAAATGGATCGATGGATGAGGGAAGGAGGGAGGAGAGAGGGAGAGAGAGAGAGGGAGGAGAGATGGAGGAAGGAGAGATGAGGGAGGGAGGATAGATGGATAGAGAGGGAGAGAGAGAGAGAGAGGGAGGGAGGAGAGATGGATAGAGAGGGAGAGAGAGGGAGGGAGGGCAGAGAGAGAGACAGCCAAAATATGAGCAAAATATAAACTGATCAATCAACCATGAAACTCTTCTTTTTCCAATTAATGTTTGTACTGAGTCGTTCTCTCCATTTTTCTCCTCTCCTCCTTCTCTCCTCCTCTTCTCCTCCTTTACCTTCTCCTTCCATAACTCACAGCTCTGTAAATCTCATCAGTGTGTGTGGATTATCACAAGCCTTCCCAGACTCTCTGCCTCTGAATGAAATTGGACTACTTGAGTTTTTAAAAGCCGGCCGGCTACTTTGATCTGCAGATATCGTCGCTGATATCACGCAGCGCTCGACATGAGAGCGAGTGTGTGTTCATGAGCTTAAGGGCTGCTTCCACAAAACCACAAAATCCTCTAAAAGTGAAGACACACTGGTTCTCGTTTTGGGAAGGAGCGTCAGGTAGAAGTGACCTTAAAATATATACAACATTTCTGGGTGAGGAGCCTGGTTATGGGCTGATAAATCAAAGGATCATCAACAAAATATACATTTTTTAATCTGAGCAAGAACATAGAAAGTGCTTGCAGAGAACGATGTTAAAATCAGAAGAGGTAAACATATGTATATATGTATGTATATTAGTTCCTACTAAAGGTAGGCATTTAATTAAAATACAATATTACTAAAATAGAAAAAAGATAGAAGAGATATTTAAAATATATATATATATATATATATATATATATATATATATATATATATATATATATATATATATATATATATATATATATATTTTAAATATCTCTTCTATCTTATATATATATATATATATATATATATATATATATATAATTAAATACTAAATAAAAAGTGATTTTACTCTAAGAAATAAAAATAATAAATAAAAAAGTTTTTTATCAAACCAATGGTGCATATATTACATTTATTACTGCTGAAAAAACTCAGTCTAACTACCAATACTTGGTTCCTACTAAAGGTAGATATTTTATTAAAATTAAATATATGATTATTACTAAAATAGAAAAAAAAATACTATTTCTAAAACAAAGGTTACGTGCAGCTCTTCATAGTCAGTTATACAGTAAATAATAATAATAATAACAATAATAATATTAATAACAATGATAATGCATTTTATTTATGGGCGCCTTTCTGAACACTCAATGTAACCCTACAAAATAGACAATAAAACACTCAGTCCATCAAACAAGCAGTCATAAAAACAGGCAATAAAACTACATACAAATACTAATGGGGGGGGGGGTCTTATTGGAGTCTGGCGGCTGCAGAAAGTCGACACTGGTTGGCGCGGCGCCAGCGGTGCCCGGCGGTGACCCGTGATAGGAGCCCCATGTTTCACTTTGAGCTCAATCAATTTGCGAAGGTAAACACAAGCAGCAGTTAATGTGCTAATGACCGTCCTCAGTGGGCTGCTATAATCTTATAATTGAGCAATAACACGATGCACAGACACGGCTACAGTTACAGCAGCAGTACGGACCTTTAAACTGAGACACAATCTCAGGAATCCTTTCAGCTCCATTATAAACCTGTCCATAACACTCACACATCATACAATACTGAACAAACTTGCAGACAAGAATAACTGCAAACGGACAAAAGGAAATTAAAGATGAAAACAAAGACAACTAAACAACAAAATAATATTTCAGATCTCTTTTATCAGTTTCCAAGCATTCATTTTGTGTCAGCCAGTTCAGAGAGAGTGTGCAGAAAAAGTCGACTTCCTCCGAAGGTTATTCGTCTCCTGACTAAACTGCTGAGTCAGGGAGTGTCACAGGGGGCAACCAGCCCACCACAACCACCCAACAGCCCATGGATGCACCAATGACACGTGATAAAAGTTCCCTCTAGGGTGGCCTTCCAACAAAGAAAATGTGAGTAAATGGTGGGGTAAATGGAGAAAAAATGAGAAAAATTCCTCTAGGATGCACTTCCAAGAGTGAAAGCGTGATGAAGAACCCAATGGAGTTCCTGCTAATGGAGAAAGTGTCCTCTGAGATGCCCTTTAGGAGGAGAAAAGGTCATATAAAGTCCTCTATGAGACCTTAATGTTTATTGGATGTGATGCAGCCTTACAGACTGACCTACATGCTTTAAAACTTTCTGCAAATTGGTGCCCTTTTTATTTTTCTGACCTGTCCCTCAGACAGCCTGTGTAAGTACAAAATTGTAAGTAATATAAGTCTCCACTATATTCACTGGGTCTGATTTATAGGTTGCAATGAATATAAATTAAATACGGTGTCAGAATTAATCTGAAAAGCTTTCCAAGTCATGTTTAATTACTGGAAACTGTATCTTGATAGAAGAAAAGTTCCACAGTGCCCTCAGTAATGACACTCTGGGTGAATAAAGATTTACTTTAGACCGAAAATTACTTTTTTTTCAGTAAACATCCACCTAAAAAGACACTTTGATTACAAGCTGAAGTTAAAAAGTGCATTCACATATCCCTTAGTAGCCTGGTTTTGGTTCGTAATCTATAGTTTTGATCATATTTGGGAAATTATGTTCACATGCCACAGGGTTATTAATCTCCCTGCATATTTTATCCTCATATAAGGATTTTCCTTCCTTCATAAGGTTTAGTTGCAGCACCAACCAGTTGTAGGAACCAACTAAACCTAATGAACAAGATAAAATCTGACTTTTTCAGATCTAAAGTGTGTACAGCAGTTGGTCCCCATTAAACTTTGTCGTGGAAAAACATATCACACACAGATTTAATATTAAAATTGTGTAAGGGAAGCTATATCATTCGATTCTATATTAAGATGCTATAAAAATATCTGAAGAGTAATAACTTGCTCACCGTCCTTAGTCAAGGTAAAGGAGCTGAGTTCTCAGTTGGCCTTTGTTCTACACACCCACTTGAAGAAAAACACCAGACCAAAAACATCTGGAAATGCAATCTCCTTGTTGCAATTTCTTGTGCAAAATCTGAAGATGTGGCCGAAATCACGTTGCTGGAAATGTGATGGGAGTTTCAGTAATGACGTAAAGTGGAGAAAAAACAGTTTCTGGAGGATAAGGAGAGAGAGGATATCGGCTCTCACTGGACTTTACTTCTACTTTGTCTTTTTACGGGCACTTTTCCTCCTTTTACTGCTGTCTGTCTACTGTCTGTCTACTACTACTAATTATGTGCAGAACTGTATTTTTAAGTAGCTTGCTGTATTACATATCATGTTTCTTCAATGTGGATTTGACTTATTGACTCTCATGTCAATTTTAAATAGGCATCAGTGTTTTTAGCAGTTAAAAGTAAGTGTAAGTGACTAACAGGCCACCACAACTTTCTGCTCTGGCTTTTCCAACTTTTTGTACACATATATGGTAATAATAATGCTCAGAAATTATGTGAATTGCAAAGTGTTATTTTATTGAAACATGTCATATTTTCTTGGCGGAGGATCTCCAAACCCCCCGCAAAACATGTGCTCCTCTGTCCTCCACAAACACAAACATATTCCAGGTTGTATTATGTGTGTGCAGGAGAATCAACAGGTTATAATCTGCTGGTTTGTTTTCATTTATTGCCCCATCTGTTCACCACTAATGAATAATCACGGGGACAGGATATGAAACAATTATCCCATAATTCATTAAATCCTCAGAGTCATTTATTATGTTAAACTCTGGTTCTAGCTCCTCATGTGTGTAGTTTAGCTGCATTTCTTTTGGTGTTTTGGACTATTTGCTCATCAAAAACAAACAAGTGACTTTTATAAGGAAAACAGATGAACCAGCATCAGTGGTCTAACCTGAGACCTTCCTCCATCATAACAAGCCTTCACTAATATCATTCTGCTCTGTGAGTTCTTTAATGCTGCGGCCTTATTAAACATGATGGCAGAAAACAAGTGGGGAGGGCACAGGAAAGTTCAAGCAGACTTTGATGCTGAGTAAAGAAGCCGTGCTGCAGGGAGCTATGCATTCAAGGGGAGGCTAATAGTCTATTATTGTGTGGTTTTCCTTTTAAAAGTTAGTATATGGGCTAATGGCATGCAGCTGGGAAGTTTTTATGCTGATGACAGTGTATAGTTTCAAGTATAAGTAAAGAAGAAAACAAGAGAAGTGCTGATGCATGAATGTATTAGCATTCAGGCCAGCAGACGGGCAGGCTGGACCCAGTGCACACTCATATATGCAATATATACATTCAATACATACATCACAACTATATCCACACAAACAGAGCCATAACCTGACGAAGAGGTGTATCAAACTAAGTTAAACAAGATGTCTTAATATCCGCCAGCTGAAAAACAACTTTTCTGCTGAGGGGAAACCCCAAAAAGTAAAACATGCAACAAGTACAACAAGAAGCCTTATTATGGGGTTATGAAACAATGGATCATCCCATTGAGAGTCTATGTGGGGGCTGGAAGTCTTATTTTAATAAATCAGAATATGCATTTATTAATCAGGGCAAGAACATAGCGAGCACGAGCAGAGCACTTTTTAAATGTTTGAACAGATCTGTGTTAAAATCAGAAGCAGGAGGTACGTAGAAACAGCTGATGGCTGCAAAACAAGCCATGAAATCATCCAGAAAACACATTTTTCTGATTATTTAGACACCACATGAATGCAGCACAAGGGCTCAAACTTGCAATGTTAGAAAAAGTGGAAACTAATTAGTGTATCTGCCCCTCAAACAAACAACAAACAACCAAACAATGGGGACAAACTGCATCAAACACTTAATCTCCTTTCAGAAATAATGAAAAATATTGGATTGGATTTGGACGTTACAGCTGCTTTGATTCAGTCAGTAGAAAGGGGAAGATTTCCAACTTTTTCTCTCAAGCTTTGACCTAAAAATGAAATCTCAGACAATGTTTTTGAAGCCATGAGAATATTTCTGTTGAGAGAAACAGGATGGGACGCCTGCATGTGATCTGATGAGTGTTTACAGTGTTCATAATGTGACCCTGTTAAGAATTCTTACTCATAACATAAATAATGATTAATTTATGGTTTAAAAAGGTTCATATTTGGTTAAAACTGTTATTAAAAGTGTATTAAAATGTGAAAGGAATAATTCATGAAGGTTAAAATAGTTTGATAAAAGAGTAAGGTGCAATAAATAAGATTAAAACGACACAAAGTGACATGGTTAAATATTTTATTTTGAAGAAATTCATGTGGAGATAGGAAGTACTGATTGAGAAGAACTGTGATCCAGGTATTTTGTTTGGTTAAGGCTTAATTGACAGGTTGAGACAGGAAGTGTGAGCATGTGTGTTTTTGGGGAAAACTTGACGGAGAAAAAAGAAAGGGGACGACGACACGACGAGGCACAAGGGGCACGCATGGCAGCGAGTGTGAAAGTATACAGATAAAAGTTGAGTGTGTAGTTTTCAGTGTCTAAGAGAAAGTCTGCTCGACACTCGGAACCCGGACATTGAAGCTACTGCTGTTTAGTGTACAGCTCGAGAAGTTTCAGCTCGAACTTCTGTCGAAGCTGCACTGTTTTTAGCTTAGCCCAGCTACTAAGCTAACTCGTAGTGTGTTGTTAGCATTCGCTATCAAAGCAAACGGACTTAGCCGCGAGGAGCTAAACCAGCTTCTTGTATCGGATGTGCCTTGTGGTCTCAGCGCGCGAGCATGCGGATTCGGATCGGCCGCTGCCAGTGTGTGTGACTCGTCGTCTGTGGTCATCGTCCCGGGCTGCCAGGCCGGCTCCATCGCCTGCTCACCGGCCTGTCTTCATTCTAACCGCGGTGTCGCCTTCCGGACTCGGACCGGATCGGCCGTTCTTTGGATCGGAGGTAACACTTTTACTGTACTGTTCCCTGATCGTTGGGAGTAAAGTTGGATTTCCTCGCTCTCAAAAGTCACCATATCAGGCCTGCAACGGGGTTTATTTGTTTTTGTGTGTGTGTGTGTGAGTGTGGGCCCACTGAGTTGTGTTTGAGTTTATTACTGACTAACTAAAATTTAAATATTTGGGGTTTGATGTAATTTGAGTAACTTGAAGGTATTTTTGAAACTTAAAGAGTAGTTTTATTTAAACTTAAAGGAGTAGCCTACATATACAGTATTTTTTGGAAGGGAACTTAAAAGTGTTCTATTTCACCGAAAAGGGTATTTTTCATTTCTTGATCTAGCCTAAGTGTAGTGATAACAAGAAGACAACAAATAATTTACTTTAACCATGTTTTCTGTTAAAGTGTATTGATGTTTGTTTGAATGCATTTAATAATTGAAGTAAATCATTGATTTGTTTATTTTTCTAAAAAGAGTCTCCTTTGCATGTTTTAGGAGAAAGACACTCAGATAAAAAACATTTTATTCACAGTCCTATTCATCATTCATGACCTATTCATTCATTCAGTGAATTCATCTAGGTGTATCAGTTGATTGTTTATTAAAAAACAAAATCCAAATCACTATTGAAAATGTACTTATAAATCCGGGTTAAAATACAATTAACAAACCCAAAAGCCTGCCCTTAGTAAAAGGTCTATTGAGGGGAGTGCTACAATAATAAGGAAAACTGAAATGTTATATTCAATTTTGTTTAAGTAAGTAAAGTAGATGATCCTAATTCATCTGTTGGTGGCATTTTTAACAAAACTACAATAAAAACGTTTTTTTCCTTAACCATCTATGAATGAATGACTTTTCCCACTTGTTGCTGTGACAATAATTTATTTTCTGTTCATACCTTCTTCATGTCTCTGAGCTGCTGTTCCACCTGACAAACAGCTTAAAAACAAGTTAAAATGGTTTCTTCTACTCTTCAAAGAGGAAGTGGGAGAGACCAAGTGCTGCCAGAGGGGGGTCACAAACTGGACATCTAGCTCAGATTCTTTTGCAGTATTTTTGTTGTGCACCAAACACACAGCACACTTATCCACAGTAAAAGCTTTGATTGTAGAAGTTTTTCCTCCCTGTGGCTCATTTGGTACATTGCTTGTGTTAGTCCAGGTTGCACTTGCATATTTAGTTTTCTTTTTGTAATTTCTCATACCTGCTCCAAGGCCAGATCTTTTATCGCCTCAGGAGAAACTCAGCCAAATGAGCGTATTGTTTCTTTTCTTAGTTTGTGTGAAAGTCGTGCCTCTGACTCGCTGCAGACATGGAGCTCTGGCTCAGAGATAAAGGGGTTAAGGACAGTCTGACACACAGGACAGCCTTCAGCAGCACACAGCAACCTCTTCACACACACACACACACACACACACACACACACACTGCTGCCTGAAAGGAAAAGACCTTGTGAGAAAAACCATTCAATATTTTACATCTACCTTCAGGTGATTTCAAAAGCCACAGAAAAGCTCCTGCTGCAGAACGCCTCGCGGAGATCTGCACGTTGTTGCAGATCTAATTTACAGTCAGACTTGTCCAGAGTGACTATCAGAAGCCAGAAGCACTAAACCTGTCACCTCTACTAACAGTCACTCAGGGGTTAAATGGTCTGTGAGAGGGAAGCTCTGATAAAGATCATGTGTGATGGTGAGGAGGAAAAAATGTGGACAGAAGATTGAAAAGTTGATGTTTGTGTTTATGGTGAAATGAGGCATTCCTCTAGTTTTATTGCCTATAGATGAATAAATAACGGCCTAATTCCACAGTTTACTGTCTGGTTTGGCTCTTTAGCTGCTTAATGTTCTTCTTCTTTCCGCAGCCAGTTGCTAACTTTGTCTGAAGCAATTTTATGAAAACAGCTGGACTGAAACATTCAGTAATGCAGAGATACTATCACTATGAGCCACAGCTCTGCAGAGAACTCAACCCTATTAGTAACCCACACCCATTACTGATTTAATATTTAATCATGGAAGTGAAATTAATATTCACAGCAGTGTTTCATGTGACTTAAGTGCTCTGGCTGCTGGATGTGACACCAAATAATTAAATAATTAATCCCTTACTTTTCCAAACATATCTCAGTTACCAAAAGACAAAACAATGCAGTTTTTAAATGTTCTTTTTAATGGAATCTGGTGCAATGTTTACATTAAACCGCAGCAGCATCACTTCCAGCACCGACCACTTTATTAGGTACACCATGTCCAACAGCAGAAGACACAACACGTCCAACAGTCGGAGACACAACTCGTCCAACATGTCCAACGGTAGGAGACAGAACTCCGAAAATTTCTCAGGAGAGAAGCAGAGCAATGCGTATCCACGGCAACGAGTCAATAAAGTTATATATAACATTATATAGATATAAAAGAGGACGTTTACTGATTTGGTCTCATAGCTTTGACCCTTTCACACTGTATTTTCACTTAATGACAATTTATTTGAACGTTTTGTTCAGTAAAAATGTCTTGTTCAGTGTTTTGTTGGACTAACAGACACTCCAAGGAGTCGCTGCTCAGTTTTCTGAGGTAAGTAACATACATTTTGTTTTTTGCTAGCCTAAACTAACATCCCAGTTAATGCTCCAATTAATGCTAACATGAATTAGCAGTGGCTTCTCTCAGTCGGGTTGCCGGTGTAGAGAGGCTGTAGTCAGTGTCGTCAGAGCCCTCGCGCTCCTCCACAGTCTATGCCAACACAACCCGTCCAACACATCCAATAGCAGGAGACACAACACGACCAACAGCAGAAGTAGATGAAGTCCACATCGCCACTTCATAAGGTACACTTATAAGTGTACTTTTTACATATTGTACTAAGCTAAAAACACCAAATATGTCAGCATGTTGGCGGCCGTTCACTACTAAATCTGTTGTGTTGACCCCTCACGAAGTGTTAACTGAAGGCTGCAGGACATCGTCAGAGGAAAAGAAACTAAACAGGACCCTCAGTAGGCGAGGAAAGAGTTAAGAGAATCTCCTGCTCAGCTTACAGTCTAGATAACAGAAACTGGTTACTGACACGCTTGGCCTGCTCATGGACTCAGTGTTGTACTGCTGCAGAATGAATACAGGGTAAACACTGGAATATACAGTATTTGGCCTTCTCGGCATTAAAACCAACGTTTCCCATCAGGCCTCCCTGTCACAGGTAAACACTCAGTGTGATGACTCTGCTTTAAGCTGTGCATGCACGATAATATTAAGAACCAAAGTTGTGTGTTTAAGTGAAGGGAGTTGTGGTAAAAAAGGCTCCCTGAATAAATGAAGGGTAAATAAATCCTTTTAAAGACCTGCATAATAAGACAGAGGGCCACAACTGTGACTCATTACTATTAGCATCCTGTCACAGCAGCCTTCCTCACTGCACCGCTGCAGCTCATTAACCCCCCTCACATCTTCACTGCACCTCTCCAGCTGATTATCTCTACTGCTTAACACACACACACACACACACACGCACTTGCAGCATCCATTTTGAAAGAAATCAATAAACTTTTGGATGTCTCACTCTGTGTTCTTAAAGAGAAGTTTTCTTTTATTTGTTTAGAAAACGGCTGCAGCTCATGAAAACTTTACGCTCCATTTTTTTTCCATCATGCATTTAGTTATTTGGACAAAGCATGCATTACAGTTTCCTGAAGCCAAAAGTATCATCTATAAGCTGCTTGTTGTGTCCAAATCCAAAACCCTTAAATTTACAATTATATAAACACAAAAAAACTGAATCAAAGGATGATTATTGTGATATGATGTATAATGATAAATGCCTCGTCAAATTAGTTAATTATCAGTAATTAATAAAACTAGTTGACTTATTGTTCCAGCTGTTAGTAAGTATTGTTATTAAACATCTTACTGCAGGTTAGCTTTTACCTCTTTACAGTGGACAATAATGCCAATGCCATGTTATCTAATATGTAGAAGAATACAAACAAAGCGGGGAAAATGTTTCTTCAAAATTTCAACTGACATATTAAATTGTCAGAGGACCTAAATATTTCTTAACACATGTCAAATCTACCTCTGTCCACATAAAAAACTACAGCAGAGATCATTATGGTGCCTGCAAAATAAAAAGATGATGAAAATAAATAAATAACATGTAGAAAACTGTATCAAATTATAATTTTGATAATTGTTATCAAGTAATTTTCTCTTGATCAATGACTTAATGACTGCAGTTTGGATGGCTTTTTTTGAGTCTCTCCCTTTTTTGTGAACATAAATACCATATTCTGTGTCATGTAATGTGTAGAATAATGCAAACAATGTGAAAAATGTTTTTTCAGATATTAAACTTACAAACTAAGTTGTCAGAAGACCTAAATATTCTTTAACAAATGTCAAATCTACCTTTTGCACATTGAAACTACAGCAGATATCAGTATGCTGCATGCAAAATAAAAATATGATGAAATTAATAAATTGCATGAGTGTTTAGTTGTTGTCACCTGTCCAGGTACCATACACATTAACATTCAGTGGGCAGCTGCAGGAGGACAGGTGCAGAGAGTCTGTGACCACATTAAAAGTGTTTTAACAACACAGATGGATTTAAAAACATATTCATTAAAGTGGTGATGGATTTGTGCTTTGAAACTGCCTGTGAATGCAGATTCAGCTTATCCTTCACTCTGTAACACAGAGGTATAATGCAGCCAACAGAAGGACGATTACTCTGAACGCGTCCACATAAAGTCTCCGGCTGGACGTCCTCGTTCAGCCGCCTGTCCCCGTGGCCTCGGTGTCAGCCGAGGAAAATAGATTTTACAGCTTCTTTCTGCAGACACATCTCTCCAGCTGCTCCCTCGTTCTCTCTTTTCTTCTCCCACACTGATCCCCTTATGTTCTCTCTCTCCGTCTCTCTCTCCCTCTCTCCCTCCTCCTGTCATTAGGTTTGTAGAACTCTCTTAATGCAGCATGACTTGCATAAACTAATGGGCCAGTTGAAATTCACCTCTCCCTCTCATTTTCCTTTTCTTTTTCTTTCTACACACTCATTTCATCCTGAACCTGTTTAACCCTCGTTCAGTCTCCAGCTGTGTGTTAGGAAGTAATGTGTATGTACAGTCATGAAAAACATTATTAGATCACTTTGTTTTCTTCAATTTCATGTTCATTTTAATACCTGGGACAACTAAAGGTACATTTGTTTGGACAATTATAATGATAACAACAAAAACAGCTCATAAGACTTTAATCTAAGAGCTGATATCTAGACATCTTCCATTGTTTTCTTGATAATGATTTTGTTTATTCCTTAGAGAAAACAAAGGTCTAATAATCATTTCCATGACTGTACATATAAGTTCTCTGTGTTTACTACAAAGCTCAAAAACTTAGCTGCATGTCAGAGCTACCAAGATACCACGTTAAAGAACTGAGATTAGCGATGGTATTACAGTTACATCAGTGACGACAATACAGATCAGTGTTCAGAGTTCAACCGTTCAAGTAACACCAGCAGTCAGAAGACAAGACAGGCTGCAAACAACTGATTATCCAAAGTACCTGAACCACTTTATGGGGATGTGAAAGTCAAAGGGAGATGTTGGTAGTTACCAGGATTTTATGGTTGCAGTTGGTAGGAATGCAGCTCAGTTTGAACTATTCTGTATAAGACTTGCATTATGGATTACTGTGCTGATGATTTAATTTGTAAAAGAGTCGTATGTAACACCTTCACATAATATTTATATTCACAGTGTTTGTTTTGCCCGACCAACACTCCAAACCTCATGATTATTGAAAATTACACTCCAATTATTTAAAAGAAAATGTGGAAATTTCAATATTTCTAAGTCTGCAATCAGGATGTTTTTTGTTGGTTTTTTTTTTACATGAAAAATGACTGTTGTTATTGGAAGGTACAGCATCTTAACTGAAAAAAACATCATATTTCATAAGCTTTTCACGTGTTACATTTGTAAACATTTTTAAAAAGCTGTATATGTAATGTACAGTACTCTGATATGACGCCCTGCCTGAATATTTGTGTACCCTAATAGTTTGTAAAGAGAATATATCTCTGACCATCCTGCTTTTCCTCTCTATTTCACATTAATGACAACTAATTTTACTTTACGTACTACATTTGGTGGATTATATGTTTGCTGAATTACAGGAGATATTTGGACAGAGCCACGTCGTTATTTTTTCTTGTTTTTTGAATGTTCTGTTGATACAGACTGCACATCAGAGCTTTAATCTGCTTTTCACTTCATTTGTTGACTTCCTCCTTCTGGTTAGAACAAGCTAAATCCTGAAACACAAAGATTATTTTCTGACACTGCAAAGTTTAAACCATTCTGATCCAAACTCAACGACTCACTGGCCCTCGACTCTGTTTCTGTAGATTTATTTCTGTGATGACACCATATGTCCACAGTTGCCTCATCCTCTTTTCCCACATGTAGCTGACTCGTCTGAGAGCTTACCAATGTACATCCATCCCCCGAACACACACTTCACACACTTCAAGCAGCAGTCGCTCGCCCTCTTGCCCTCTCCTTTTATCTTTTATCTCTCTCTCTTCATCTCTGCGTCTCTGTGTCTCTCTCTCTCTGACACCACGAGTCCATCGCATTGTCTCTCTGTCAGCTGACACCGCGCTCCATGACAGTCCATCCGCTGACACCTACTATCAGCCGCGCCATCGCTGCAATGTATGTGTGTGTGTGTGTGAGAGAGAGAATAAGTGGTGTGTGCATGTGTGTGTATCTGTCTATGTGCTCTGTGTGAGTCAGGGTAAGTGGTGCATGCCTTATGTAGGTGTGTTTGAGAGCATCCATGCATTCATGAATGTGTGTGTGTGTGTGCAAGTGTGTGTTTTTATAATATGTGTTTATGTGTTGTGTGTGTGTGTGTGTGTGTGTGTGTGTGTCAGATTGATTCTGTGTTGATTTCAGCCATCTCTTCTTCATGAATGATTCAAAAGACTCCAAATAGGAAATTGTCTCTCTGACCAGCCCACCACTTTCCATTTCTGAAGCCTTCTCTTTCACTTCACACACACACACACACACAATAAAACTATCCATCTCCCCTGCCATATGGCACTTTCAGAGTGTGCATGAATGTATTTGTGTCTGTGTGCATCTGTGTGTCAGTGAGCCTCAGATGCTTTGAAGCGTACATATGTGTCGTACACGTGTGTGTGTGTGTGTGTGTGTGTGTGTGTGTGTGTGTGTGTGTGTGATCAGAGTGGCGGCCCAGGGCTGTGGCCGGATCAGATTGAGTTGGCGGTGCAGAGCAGCGATCAGGAGGAGATGCTCGGCCTTAATCTGATTGCGCCTCCAAACTCTGCACACTCGACTGGCAGAGAAACACACACACACACACACACACACACACACACACACACACACACACACACACACACACGCCTCAAAAATCCAAATAAAAGGTGCTGTTTACTGAAACATTGCATGGGACCAAACTGTCCCTTACTCCGTGTTTGCAACTTATTCTGTTTATATTCAAAGAAAAAAAGAGAAATCAGCAGATTGTCACTTTAGAGAGACTGATATTGGGCTGCTCTTGTGTTTTAACTACCTAATTATGATAATTGTTGATTGATTTTTCTGCTGATAGACTAATTGACCAATTGTTTCAGCTTGAAATGCCAATATCGCTGAATAAGACGCTCAGGAAGCCTGTTGGCAAGCTGCTCTGTGATGCTTTCTGCTATCTAATCAGAATAAATTCCATTTATCATCGTCCATGAACTATCCATCTATCCATTAGTTTGCTCTCTATTGATTACGATCCATGGAGACCATAGAAACTGTAATGCTGCATTAGGAGAAGAGCGGAGAAATGGTTTTGTACATTTGCAGAAAATGAGAGCAGAATGAGATTTGGCTCTGTTGGAACTGCAGGATAAATTGTTTAGAGGAGGTGTACATGATGCACATTATGTTCTGAAGAATTGTTTGTGTGTGTGTGTGTGTGTGTGTGTGTGTGTGTAACCCTGAAATCAAAGGTCAGATCAAAACAATGAATATATTTTCTGTTGTAATGAGTCGGGTCATGATAAATAATGGAGGCTCTGCTTCAGGGACTCAAAATGAAATGGCTTTTAAAATGATAAGATTGATTGAAGAATATGGTTAGCAACCGTTTGCTGAAAGTCATAATTTATAGATGTATCATTATATTAGCATCTCCACATAGATAAAGGTAAATTCTGTATGAATTAGAGTCACAGAAGCTCTGGATGTGTGGAGTCACTGTAAGATACAACCAGGAGAAATAAGAACCCAAACTCATTGGCCTTCATGTGTGGCTTCACTATCTATGATGCAGCCTGATCTTCACTGATTATTTGGGAGAAATCCATGTGGTGGAGACACATTTTAGATATCTGCTGAAGTTACCAGATATGGTTCTTTGCCTCATAAAGGGTTAATAAAGTTGCCGTGTTTGAGGTTACAGCAGTTAACTCATAACTTAGTGTTTAAGTGGATGTAAGCAACATGTCAGGAAGACAAATTTAGACGAGGTATATTTGTAAAATCAAGACAAACTACAAAACAAACTTGAATGCATCCATTAACTTTGTTGTGAGAATAATGTTGAAATATGAAATGACTGGTGGGGTGCAGGCAATTTACTTAATTACGAGTGTGGAGAAAGAATTCATCTGGTAAGTCACAGAAACATAACTTCATCAGAGACGGTGCAGCGTTGTGGTGCAGTTTATCAGAACAGCAGTCAGAGCAGTCTGTGGTTCTACATCAGCACTATTACACTGCAGCCTGCCACTCAGTGCACTTTCCTGCAGTTCCTTAATTGTGGTGAGTTATTACTTTCAACAATCTTCCCGTAACAAATTTTAGAAATGTCTGAGAAATTGATCTGATCGCCAGCAGAGTGCAGGGTTATTTTTAATGCTCCTGATGTCCTGGTGACTCCAGATTCAACCCGGTCTCACAATCTGCAAAAATTCAGCTCTAAACCACAAAACAGGTGTCAGCGGCACAGCAGTCTGACTCCCACAATACACCACTTACCTACACTTACTTTATCTAATCTAATTCAATCCAATTAACCAATAAAGTCCTATCATAACAACAGCCATTTCCCAAAGCTTAACAACATAATTTTAGGTTGGAACATAGATAGATTGTCTTCAAAATTGAGACTACTACAGCAGTCAGGTACCAACCCACCCTCATCAATCTGCACACAAATAACACGACTCTAGACCTTCAAATTACGTCTAATGCATACACATACAAAATACAATTCCTGCAACCCTAGCGGCTGCAGGACATGGTAAGGTTCACTGATGTAATAAATGGTTGAATAAATGGTTGAATTAGTGCTCTGTCAGGACTTCTCTAAGGTTAGGGCCAAACAGTTCCTGGTTAGGCTCTAAAAGACAGTTTAAAAAGGAAATAAATGATGTAAATGCTGGAAGTGAAGTAGTTAGGAGGACGACGTGACTACTGGAAGTGACATAGTTCAGTAAAAACCTGATGCAGGAAGTTAAGAGAGTTTTGAATCATATACTGCACTTTGGTTTCATACGGACACCAATACTGCTCTGCTGGGAAACAGTTTTATCTTTTGGTTTTGTTGGTCTTTAACGTAGACATTTTTACATCTATTTTGGTAATTTTGTGTCTTTTTACACCTTTTTTTTGGTCAATTGATGTCATTTTTTGTCTTTTTGGTCATTTTTACGTCTTTTTTGTTAAATTTGTGTCTATTTTTTTCGGACGACAGGAAATTGTGATGCAGGAAGTTAAGAGATGTTTGAATCACATGCTGCACTTTGGTTTCACATGGACACCAACTCTGCTCTGCTTGGAAACAGTTAACCTCTGATTTATATGTGTAATTTCATATCTTTTTGTGTATTTTTTAGTAATTTTAAGTCTTTTTTTGTCATTTTACATCTTTTTTACATGTCTTTTGTGCCCTTTTTGATATTTTTTGTCTTTTTTTGGTAATTTTTTTTTCTTCTTTTTTTTTTTACATCTCCTTGTGAAAGTCCTGGTTTGTTTGACACTTTATATGTTATCTCACTCAACACTTTGGAGGGAAATGACTTTGTACTTTTTACTGCACAACCTCTATCTGAGAGCTGTAATAACTCTGTAACCTAAAGTTTTACATGCAATCTATAAGATAAAGAACACCAATAAAATTAGAGTACCACCAAACATGTTAAAGTGTCCAGAACACAATAAAACACATTTGCTGTCTAACTGTGTTAGTGTGTAAGCTGATAAAAACATTCAGGTACTTTTAATTGTATTTACAGATAATAAAAGCTGTCCACCATCCTCACCTCTGCTGGTATCCTAATAAAATGAAGCTTGAAAGAAATTTTACATTTGCTGCTTGAAGCACTAGAACGTGAATGTCTTAAGTCGTTTTTATTGGTCTGAATATCAGTTTACCAGCAGTAGAGAGTCAGAATCAGCTTCATCTGATGCATGTATCAAACAGAGTCCAGGTGCAGCAGCAGGATGTGACGGTCAAGAGAGAGAAAGTGATGAAATGTTGTGAATTAGAGAAGAGTTGCTGCTTGCTGACTGACAGTGTACTGAGACTTCATTATCTGTAATTGGGTTCTTCAATAGCTATTGGCAATGCAATTTCTGTGCCTTCAAAGCATCAAATTGATTTAATATTGGCATATAATTAATTATGAACTATATTTCCTCATACTGTGCTTTTCATCAGTTCAACAAGCATAAAGGCAACACAACACGTGTTAATTATGGCTTCTTCTTCTTCTTTTTCTTCTTCTGAATAATAACGAGCCACTTGGGATGAAAGAAACATGTGTTTCTATCACATTATTTGTGCATTTCAGAATAAAATATTTGGATTCAGGTGTTCAGATCCCCAGAGTTTACACAGTGAGAAAGAAAAACAAGTGGGTGCAGCTTCATGCTGCACACTGCCACTGTTAGTTTACAGTCAAATAAGGGTAAATAATGGAAATTAATACTGAAAGGGAGGACTGTTTGGTTTGGAAAGGAAAGTAGGTATCCACAACCTTCCCTTTGAACTCACTCTTAATAATAACTATTTTAACATGTTTTTACTGTATTTTCATAGCAGGAATTTTTCAGTCTGTTTTCAGCCTGTATCAGTCTGTTTCAGCCTGTTTTCAGCTGTTTCAGCCTGTTTCAGTGTGTTTCAGCCTGTTTTCAGCTGTTTTAGCCTGTTTTCTGCTTGTTTCAGCCTGTTTTCAGTCTGTTTCAGCATACTTCATTTGGTTTTCAGCCTGTTTCAATCTGTTTCAGTCTGTTTATAGCCTGTTTCAGTCTTTTTCAGTTGGTTTTCAGCCTGTTTCAATTTATTTCAGCCTGTTTCAATTTATTTCAGCCTGTTTCCAGCTTGTTTCAGCCTGTTTCAGTCTGTTTCTGTGTTTTCAGCCTGTTTTCAGCCTGTTTTCCAGCTGTTTCAGCCTGTTTCAGTGTGTTTCAGCCTGTTTTCAGCTGTTTCAGCCTGTTTTCTGCTTGTTTCAGCCTGTTTTCAGTCTGTTTCAGCCTACTTCATTTGGTTTTCAGCCTGTTTCAATCTGTTTCAGTCTGTTTATAGCCTGTTTCAGTCTTTTTCAGTTGGTTTTCAGCCTGTTTCAATTTATTTCAGCCTGTTTCCAGCTTGTTTCAGCCTGTTTCAGTCTGTTTCTGTGTTTTCAGCCTGTTTTCAGTCTGTTTCAGCCTGCTTTCAGCCTGCTTTCAGCCTGTTTTCAGCTTGTTTCAGTCTGTTTCAGCCTGTTTTTGGTCTGTTTCAGCCTGTTTCAGCCTGTTTCAGTCTGTTTCAATCTGTTTCAGCCTGTTTCCGGCCTGTTTCAGCCTTTTTCAGCCTGTTTCAATCTGTTTCGGTCTGTTTTCAGCCTGTTTCAGTCTGAAACAAACCGAAAACAGGCTGTAACAGGCTAAAACAGACTGAAACAGGCTGAAAAGTGGTTAAAACAGGCTGAAACTGGCTGCTGCTCACCAGAGAATCAGACGGTGCAGGCTAGGAGGGAGTGTGAGCGTCTACAGGGAATAACATGACGGATAGTTTCATTTCAGCAGCAGAGAGAGGAGACAGCCGAGTTTGGACGGGGAGGTAAAGAGAGAGATCTAAAGAGAGAAAAGGAAGTTTTTCTTGGTAACTAATGGTGTGTGTCACATTTAGATTTAAAACATGTTCCCAGAAACAGGCCCACACGAGTGAAAGCCTCGGGGACGGAGCAGAAACATTAGGACTGCCCATATTTTAGCTTAATATGCCATATGGAGGCTGTTTCTTCCCTTCATTAGACCCTGATGAATACCGCCATCACTACATCACATCACTTATACACTGTTGTTGAAGTGTTTCCCATTTATTTCATTTTAAAAGGGCCCTTTTTATTCATCATTATCATTTTGTTGTCATTTTTAACTCGTGGCTGCGGCCCTGTTCTCTGACTGAGTTCCTCTGGACTCACAGACTAACACTGTGTTCAGCTGCAGGGAGACTCAGGTGCCTCCTCTACCTGTGAGAGATCAGAGCAGCTGGTGTTGACCTGCTCATCACACAGAAAACACACTGCAGCCACTCATCATCATACGATACAGAGTGGAGAGGGAGAAGAAGAGGGAGGAGAGGAGGGCGAGGGAGAGAGAGAGAGAGGGAGACTCTAGTTCAGACCCTTCAATATAGTTATATAGCTCAGTCCACAATGTCACCACCAGCTATGCTGCAGAGGTAGTATCCCCACTGCCGACGCCCCACCACAACTCAAAAACACCCCCCAAAATATCGTGTGTGATTGGGTTATAACGATCTTGCAAAAAAATAGATATTTTCACAGAGGTTTGTAAAATCATCTCACCTAAAGTTATCCTCTGTGGCTTTATTGAAGCAAGTTGAAGTCCAGTCCTTTATCGTGGAATATTTTGCAAAAGGACTTGAAACTGTCTGAACTGATCACAATCGGTGAATTCAAATCGATTCTAAAGGACAAAGAAAAGTCTTCCCTTGGTCAGTGTGACAGCTCCTTATAAGTCGGCTACTGAGGCTCCTTCAGTGTTGATTCAGTGATGGTTGGATTTTTTTAATTAATTGTTTATGATAACTGTGTTTGAATGTTGTAACTTGACTCTTTTTATGCTGCTTTCTTGGTCAGGTTTATATATATATATATATATATATATATATATATATATCTATAGAGAGAGAGAGAGAGAGAGAGAGAGAGATGGAGAGAGAGGCAGAAAGAGAGGGGAGTGTTGAGAGACAAAAGCACGATTCAAGGTGAAGTTTTAAAAGGAAACCCTTGTGGAGAAACTAGGTGACCTCTGTGTTTCCCCCAGAACGATCTAGAACAGAGGACAGCTCACCGATCGCTGCCCTGCAGGCTGCAGTTAAACACTGAATTTCCAAAGTACACTAAATTATTGATGGTAAAAAAAACTTCTCGTTGGCTTGACAATTCCACTCGTCTAGCATCCTGGCAGAGAGCAAACACAAAGAGCAGCTGGACTCGCACTTAACGGCTAATTAATGTGGATTTCGGATATAATTTTGCCTTGATTCTGACACCGTTCCAGAGAGTCTCTAGTGGTGATTTTCTCACCATAACAAGAAACAAACATCAGTTATGTGGATAGCAGCCATCTAAGTAGTTTTAAATTAATTTATCAAATCATACCCTCCGGCCTGGATTATTACTGGCACACACTGAGAGCCAGGGACATAAGTGTTCAGGTAGCTTTTAAAATCATTTTCATGAAGATGCAACACTCGCCTGCCAAACTGTAGTTCAGCTGGGACGCCTGCACCGAAACAAACATTCATCGAATGCATCAGAAAGGTCCAAAAACAGGGTTTTACCAACTATTATAAGGCAATTTTGGGCTCCAATCAAGCTGAATATATGTGGAGAACATGAAAACTACCTCAATGTCTTTTACCAGATCCAGTGGTTGTAGTTTGCGATAAAAATGGTCCAAAATGATGTTTTGATATAAGCATTTCATTTAAAAACATCACATTTTATTTGGGGGAATGACCCAAAAAAACCCTCTGAATACATGCACCTTAGTCCTCCACAAAAGATATTTTAAAAAGGGAAATATAAGACACTGACTTTTTCATTGCTTGTGCACACAAACAAACATCTGGGTGCATGGGGCGCATTAATGAACAGGCCAACCTGGGGGGCTGAGTATATGTTAGCTCATTAACAAAAGTGAAATGCACATAGTTAATAGTATACATTGGTAGATACAATGGTAATGGTAATTAAATGGCACAGAGCAAAAGATGACCTTGTATCGAGTTTTTATAGGGAAAATATAGTGTGTCAACCACTTAGAGATGGGGGGCCATAAAGTTCTGTGGCCCAGGGGCCTCCAGTGATGTTTCATATATGTTATTGTTGCATATTTTGTTCATTCTTTCACCTGTATTATCCTATATTGTGACTGTTTTTGTAATTGTTTTAGAGGCTTTTAGCAATTTAGAACCAGAGTAATATTCGGGTTTAATAAAGTTCTGTCTTATCTTATCTTATCTTATCTTATCTTATCTTATCTTATCTTATCTTTCAACATACCAACAGTAGAAAGTACACATTAAATATAATAGTGTGTCGTTTTCACATATTTTTCTTGTGTCAAGTCAAGTCAAGTCAAAGTTTACTTATAAAGCACATTTAAAAACAACCTCAGTTAACCAAAGTGCTGTACAGTTATTAAAATACAATAAAAATCAAACACAAATATAATAATAAATAAAAACAATGAAAACAATAAAATAATATGAAAACAATAAAACAAAAACGCAATTTAAAACAGAATTAATAAAAATGAAAATAATAAATTAAAATAATAATATGTGATATAACTGCTTTAGCCATCTGTGGCACCACAGTGGAGCTACAGAACAGCAGGTATTAACTATAAAAAGCAAAGCTGAACAAAGACTTTACTAGAATACTGTAAATAAATAGAATATAAAGACATCAATAACAGGTAGAGGTAGAGTTAAACTGCAGGTCTGTAAGCCGACAGGAGCCCGAGGCCTGGTGTGACAGAGACTTCAGTCTATTTGTGTCCCGAGTCAGATACATAGAAGAAATCCAGGCCTGCAGGCATCAGGAGCTCAGCCTCAACCACAGAAATCCTTCTGCTTATTGGAAGATCCCTCCGCTCTCTCTAACACCCTCCATCCCCCCCCTCTTCCCCCTCCTCACCTGAATCTGCACTCTACAGCTGCACTCAAACAACAAAACAACCGGGATTTTTTCCCCTTTTTATCTTTCCTCCTCCCCCTTCGAGTGGAAAATCATACAACAGGGTCAGCTGTAGAGCAGTGCTGCAGCCGGGAGACCTTCAGAGAGGAACTTATAAAAGGATTGCACGGCTGCTGCACCAAGCAAACCTGTGCTACCTGCATGCATTAAATAAATGAGGTGATGTGCAAACAGTTGCAGCAGGATTGGCTCCTTTCTATGCAAATGAGATGCAATAACGGTCCAATGATCTGCACTATTTGCCACACACGGTTATAGTGAAATTATTGGTGTTTTCAGAGAGCTGCTAGGAATGAGCGTCCACTCAATTCCTTTATTTAGAAATAAGTGACAGGACGATGAAAAAAAACTGTCTCTGTCTCAGTCAGTGATGTCCACTCACATATGCTCACTTTGTGACAGTGGACTGTGTGTGTGTGTGTGTGTGTGTGTGTTATCTTTTGTATATGTAGAATAACACAGAACAAATGAACATTAGATCCTGATTGACTTATAAATGTCCTTATTTTTGCAAGTAAAGCAAAACATTTTTAAATCAAAATGACTGTGTTGAAAGGCTGATTGATCATGGGAGCATGAAGCATCATGTGTGCACAGCTGAAAACTGTTCTGTGCTGATTTGAGAAGCAATAAAATGATCCTTCCTCAGGCTGGTTGAATATCAAGAGGTAAAGTTGGAGATTTGTACAGGTTAAAATTATCATTTCTACCCTTGTCAATGTATTTTCAATTCATTTTTGTAACTCAATTTATGAATAAAACAGTTTGGAAAAAAACACAGACATTTTCTGGGTGACCCCAAACTTTTGAGCGCTAGTGTAAGTTGTTGTGCCTCCTTCTAAATAAGCACAGCACCTCTCTCTTACCTCTTCTGACACACTTATTGTCTCTGCTGCGGTTAACCTTCCTCTTCTGTTAGCTTTCTGTGCCTATCTCCTATGTTAACAGGTCGGGTTTAACCCTTAAATGATCCATAAAATACCCTTAAAACAATTATTTATCATCCAATTTGTTTCTTACCTCTTGGTGATCTTGGTATGCTTCCTTATACATTGAAAGATTAGTTTTAATATTTTGTGAGCCTTTTTGACAGCATAACCCTCGTTTTCAATAAAAAAAAAAGTAAAATGAACCTCAAGATAAGTATATAAAATAAAAGGTTGTTATGTTACCTGACTATTACTGAGGGTTAGTAGAAGACATCTCAAATTAATGTTTTATTTTAATATTAACTATAGTAACATCTATTGTGTTACGGGTCAATATTTCACTTCATATTGTTTTATAATCTTATATTCTAACTGAAACAATACAAACGTTATAATTTTTGCCAGGGAATTTTGTATTTTGATGAAATTTATTTTTTGTTTTATTGTGTTTAAATAGAGGTTCCTGACAAAGTCAAAAAGCCTTGATGCAATAAGCAAAAGTTGTGTGGTACTTTTATGCATTTAAAACCTAGAACGGGTCGGTAGCAACCCGAACACAAGAGGAAGGTTAAATGTCTATTACACTGTAAACAATTGTCTTGTAAATTAACAGTAAAATTACTGTGATAAAATCATACTGAATTAAAGTAAAATCCTGCATTTGATTGATTTTTACAGTAGACTAAAACACATGATAGTGCTGAAGCTAGTTGCAATATTGTTGCAGTATACAATGCAGTCACTTTTTGTAAATAGACCATATTACTGTCTGAAAGCCGATCACTATGAATTAAGCACTGTCTTCACTGTAACCTCAGTAATTTTAATATACCATATACTGAATGAGTTATTTAAGTAAAATACAGCCATTAAAAATGTGTAGAAGAAGAGACTTAGAAAATATCATAGATATATATCATATATTTTTATAGGAAACGGCAAGCTACCTACAAATATTGCCCAGAATGCATTGTTTTCTACCGTATAATACCTTTTTAATGGAAAAAAAGTATTTTACTGTCACAATTTGGCTGTTTTCTTACAGCAATTTGTTACAGTGTAAAGAAACAGCAGCATGATTACATCCTGAACTGAAGTTACAATTTGTCCTGACGTACCTGCAGACCTCTACTACGCGCCCATTGGGAGTATATTCAGGCGTCACCTCATAACCACAGCATTAGCCTCAGGAGCATTCATACTTTGTCACTTGGATAACTGCAATCATCTGCATAAAGTGTGGAAATTGTTCTCAGCTGCAAAAAAATTAGGTGTGTTTGCCAACGATGTCAAAATTGCAATATATTTTGAGAAGCAGCCTTTAATACGGGCAGATATTGATTTCAAATGATGCACAATTCATGGTGCAATTAGGCCTGTCACAATAACACATTTTTTAGGACAATATATATTTCCCAGAAACTATCATCATAAACGATAGTGTCGTTGTATCGATGTCTTTTTAGTTTTATAACCATATTAGAGTATAATAAGTTCATCCTTTTCCACAGCAATGAACTTTTATATCTCGAGAATATTAAACATTGAAATTGAAATGTGGAAAACAAATATTTATATTTACTTTCAGGCTCTGTTAACAAAACATTAAACTGAGATAATAATTATGTGTTATATTGTTTTATTAATAAAATAACATATAAACAGCTGGAATGGCTGCTTGGGAAATATAGTTTTTTTTTCTGCAATTCGTGCTGCCCCTAAAACATTTTAGCATTACTTTAAACACAACACAATAAAAGCACAAAAAGTCACGCATTTAAACAACATTATATTGAGTCTAGAAAAAAAAATATTATGTCCATTTTTATATATTGAAGTCGATAAAGTAATTATTGTGACAGACCTAGCTGCAATCAGCCACAATCCAGTAAACCCTCAAGTCCTGCTCAAGAACATTGAAAAATGAGTTATTTTGGGGTTAATTGATGATCTTTGTGTGTATAAAATATCTGTTAAAACAGTTTGAGCTCTAATCTTCAGACACTTGTTGTCTGTGCAGTGGGAAGGAAGATCACCGTGTTGCTGCCAAAAAATAAATCTTTAAAACAATCTGAGCAGTTTTCAGAAGAAAGAACAACAGATGAGATAATAGAAGACATATTGACCAGAGAGAAGCGAAGAGCTGACAGCTGCTGTGAAATCACCGCCCTGGTTTGCATACAATGCTTTTCTGGTCCTGGAGACAAACACGGTCACAGTTTGACAACATTACAAAGATCCTCAGAGCGCTGACAGGATTACCAGACTCACTGTTCTGCTCCGACAGTTACGTCATGCCACTTTGTGATATTATATGAGATCAAACTCTGTGCTAATACAAACAGAGGATATCAAATGTGTGTTTTGTAGCTGTTGCCAAATGTGCACCTTGATGTGATGCAGCTCGGCTGACAGCGGTGAGAAAAAACAACATGATAGTAAAGAAGCAGCATTTCTGGCGGCTGCTGGATAATTCTATTACATGAAAGAAACAGTGAGGAGTGAGAAGAGAGATGAAGAGAATAAATATCAAGCATTGGAAATTGGGGAAGGAGGGAAGGATGAACAGGAAGGGAGCGTAGAAAACTATGAGAAAAGACGACTGAGAGGGGAGGATAAGGCAGGACAGGGTGAGGGTCAACTAGAGGTGCGAATCACCGTATCGGCACCACGGTACGATTTTATCCCAATACTTGTGAGGACTGAGATAAAATATTGTGATTTGACTGTTTAACTGCATTTTGTGTCCACAAAATTAAATTCAATCAAGAATTGTTTTGTCAAATCAGAAAAAAAATTCACAATGTATTCATCTCACTTCAGTCTTTTATTTGTCCACAATGAGAGTCAAACCCACAGACTGACCAACATAGTATTCAGTCAAACTGATATCAAACATGTATGGACAACAACAACTGCAGCATTTATCAAACTTTCACAAACAACAAGCTCCACTGCTAAAAATGTTCCTGAATCAAACAGAAAAAAGCCGAACTTTGCAGCGTTATTTCGATAACTTCCGACATGATATCCTGAAGCACTCTAGATCCTGGTGCCTATAGATTCCTCACATCTTCTAGTTTCATATGATACCAGGATCTCCAGTATATTCCTGAAAGTGAAACGGCAAAAATACTGACGGAACGCTAGATATCGATACTTGGTGGTCATGAATCAATATAATATTGCCATGCAAAATACCATGATGCTATGCTGTATCAATTTTTCCCCACCTCTAGACTCTATTTTTTGCAAAACTGTTCAGAAGAAACTAAAATCCCATGTAGATTAGAATGTTATCTGGCTGTGAAAAGAGATTATGAAATGGCAGAATATCTCTTTTTAGACCAAGGTTTTAATGTAAATTCATATTCATCATAGATCAATTATTCGCAGGCTGAGTTTATTTTTTTAATGTATGCATAGTTCAATGTTTGATTGCTGCTACTGGATGCTTGAATTTCCCTCTGGATAAATAAAGTATCCTCCATCCATCCATCCATCCATCCATCCATCCATCCATCCATCCATAGAATAATGCAAACGCATTTAATCGAATTTTGAGGAAAGAGGATAAAGAGACAAAAGAACTGGAGCAGAAGAGGACAGGAGAGGACACGAAGAGAAAGGACAGAGGAGACAAGGAGAGGACAGAGGAGACGAGAAGAGGACAGAGATGTACCAAGAACTATACAGGAGAGGACAGATGATGGAGGAGAGATGGAGGAAGGAGGAGATAGAATGTCCTGAAAATGTCCTGACCCTGTTTGGTGTACTGGAAACTAAAATACAACATGAGAGGAAAGATGAGATGAAAAAAAGAAGCTAAACCAGCAGAGAGGACACAGAGGAGGTGAAGGAAAGGACACACTCACTAATTATTACATCTCACATGCAGAACAAATAACTCATTTAGCAATGAGGGAAGTTACAGAGTCAGAGTTAATATGTTTCCACTTTTTCTCCAGAACCCGGCATGAACTGCAGAGAGAAGACAGAAGACTCAGCCCCGCGGCCCTCTGGGTAATATGAGCAGCGTTGCACAGAGCAGCTGCTACCCAAGGACCCTCACCACCTCCTCCATCTCCAGCCACTGAGCCAAATCAATGCCCATTTGTCCCCTCACCTCCTCTCCTCTCCTCTCCTCTGTGTGTCTGCAGCTCTCCCTCCTCCTCTCTCTGCTCCTTATCTCTACATATCAGCCTCTTGTGTTCCTCCTCCTCCTTCTTCTTTCCCTCTTTTTATCCTTCTCTAAACTTCCAAGTGATGTATACTAATGTTTCTCTAAATGCTCGTTAAAGTAACTTTAATGTTAGAACTCTGTCTCTACCCTTTCCACGTCTGCAACATGACATTTAAATGCCAAAAACGCAAGTTTATTAACCATTTTTATGGCTTTAATTGTCCATTAACTGGCATCCTGACAACTAAAATGACTTAAATGTCAAACATTTACATGCAATCTGCTTCCCTTTCGATACAAGTTCCATCTCAGTTCTTTTCACCTTTTTTCGTCATGCAAACTCTCTCTCTCTGTCTGTGTTTTACCTCCTCTCTGCTGAAGTTTCCGTCCATCATCCCAGTCTTTTGGTGCTCCTTGGTTTCTCTCCCTCTCTCTCTATCTGTTCTCCATCTACTCTTTCTACACTAACCTCCTTTAACCCCATAAAGCCAAATAATTGCCAGAAAATTCAAATTTTTGGAGTGTTTATTGAACCTGCTGACAAATAAAAAAAAAAAATCAATATCAATTTGCATATTTGAATTCTAATTTGTATCACATTTGATACATCAGGTATTTTTGTGCAATTTGTTGCTCAGTTTGTTTTTCTTGAACTAACAAAACATATAAAACCTAAAAAATGTTATCCTATTAAGACTCTCCTTTTAGCATTTTCCTCAAACATGCGAAATATTTTTTTTCAAGATAGCACAACAACATCATTAAGTTTTCACGTAGCAATGACAGATCCACCAGTGGAACCTGCATATCATTTTTGCTGAATCTGTTATTTTTGTGCAATTTGTTTATCAGTTGTTTATCTTCAACACAGGTATACATCAGGTTTTTATGGAAAAAAAAAAATCACACAGATGATGTAGAGGTCTCAAAAACTTACGTATCAAGTATGATACACTTGGTTTTATAGGGTTAAACCTTCCTTCCTCAGCGCTCTACAGCTTCATCCTCCTCTCTTCCTCCCTCTCAACAAGCGTTGAGTGTCTTTTGCTTGCCTGAGACGGGGCTCTGCGGGCGCCTCGCGGCATTCCTTCCCTCAGCTGACAGGAGGTGACAGAGAGCATAGAGAGGGAGAGAAAGTATGAGAGGTAGAGGAGGGAGAGAGGGAGAGAGGGAGGGAGGGTTGACGGTTATGGCAGGAACAATGAAACCAAACAAGACAGGATGAGAGCCAAGCAGAGAGATGAGAGGATGTTGCTGCTTTCTGCTGAGATACGGAAACCTCAGGCGATGGAGCAGGAGGAGGACTGGAGATGGAAGACGGGATGACAGAGGACAGGAGAGGGATAGAGGGATGGTAAATGACGGTGAGGGAGGTTAAAGATCATCAAATTTCATGCAGATCATCAAATCTGCATGGAATTTTATCATCAAATCTTGCAAGTGCAAGTGCAAAAGACCCTGGAAACTGAAGAAATATCTCTGTAAAACTAGGAAAACTTAAAACTAGACTTGAAGTTGGCAAAATGTAGAGGTTATGGCACCAGCTTGTACTTTCATCAGCTATGATGCACATTTTAGTTGACTAAAATGTTTTAAAAACATTTTACTGCCGTATATGATCTATACATGTTTACAATATTAGAAATAAACGTTTCATTTTTTTCACGTATAATTTTTTTGTCTACCACTGCAAAATTTGCATGCATATGATATAGCAATCCTTTAGAAAAGCTCCTGTGCATATCCTGTGCATGCAAAACATGGATTGAAGCGTATGCATTGCACATAATTTGAAAGTACACAGACGGTACACAAACTACTTTAAGGCTTTGGGCTCCATTTTTTTCGTTTCCAATAGTGGTGTTCAATACGGCCAAAATCATCATATATATATAAAAATATATCATCATATATGTGTATATATATATATATGTGTATATATATATATATATATATATATATATATATATATATATACATACATACATATATATATATATATATATATATATGTATATATATATAGGTATGTATATATATGTGTGTATGTGTTTATATCAACATGATCTCACAGAAATCCGTGAAATAGCCACGGATTTCGCTTAACTCAAAATCCGTGGAATAGCCACAGAATCGCTCAAATTTCCATGAAACTGACACGGATTTCGCTACAATGCAAGTTAATGACGATGTCATATCCCGTGGCTATTCCAACATACAAAGTGATTATGTTCATTCACTGAGTGAAGATTTAGAAAATAAAACATATATTTCTCGCTAGAAATGTGATCAAAATCCATTTTTATGCAGAAACTAAGTCAAAATATTGATTTTTCACTAAAAATGAGAGAACTGTCCGCCATGTTTTTTGTTCTGACCGCTGGGACCTTGAAAGTCACGTGACTTGGAACAAACCAATAGCCACTGGATATGACTGTCATTAACTTGCATTGGAGCGAAATCCGTGTCAGTTTCACGGAAATTTGAGCGATTCCGTGGCTATTCCACGGATTTTGAGTTAAGCGAAATCCGTGGCTATTTCACGGATTTCTGTGAGACCAGGTTGGTTTATATATATATATATATGTATTTTATATGTATATATATATATATATAGTGGGGCGGATTAGCTGAACAATCGTTCACTTTGTGATAAAAGCATGAAATTTGGTAGATGTGTTGGTGAATATGTTTCAAACAAATCTGGATATTGGGCCACCTCAAAAGCGCCCCCTAGTGGCCGTGGCAGGCATTTGTTATACAAATAAATCAATGATGAATAAAAACTGCCCTTTTAATAATACCAACTGGTGATGAATTGTATATTGTTGGAAAGCCTGATTAGTCACCTTTACAACGAGGTACCGCTTGTAAGGATCGTGCATTCATGGAATGAGCAACGGGGCTAAACGTGTGGGTAGCATCCCCCAAACATGTGCATCCCCTGTGAGGCGGATTAGCTCAATAAATCACAAGAATTGTTTATTTTGTGATAGAAGCACACAATTTGGTGGATGTGTTGGTGGATATGTTTCAAGCAAATCTGTATATTAGGCCATCGCAAATTCGCCCCCTAGTGGCCATAGCAGTCATTTTCTTAGTTAAAATTACAAAAAATATTTAAATTATTTCTTAAAATATTTAAAAAATGTAAACCAAATATACAAACGTAAATTAAAAAATGTAAATACACATATTAAATTAACAAAAATCCAGTTAGACACTCTTTCAGTTATTTTTCCTGCCCCACCACAATCGGGCTAGCCATCGAGCTAGCTAGCAAATGAGCTAGCTAGCATTTGCTTCCTGGGACAAGCAGTGCAGTGGACTGTCCATCAAGGTATGTCTAAATATTTTATTTCACCTGTTATAATTATGAATAAAATATGCTATGAACATCATAAAGGCTAAAGAGAAAAACAATCATCATGGGCCTTGGCGGAAAAGTAAATTAGCAAGATAGCAAAAATAGGTACTTAAGCTAGCTAGTTAGCTTGGAACATGTATCAGTGGCTGTTGGGTGTGAAAGCTTAATAAGACACTGTTAAATGATGTCCTGTGGAATGTGGACATCCCTCTCTGCACACACACACACACACACACACACACTATATGTAATGTCTCCTTTGCCCATGTGGTTCTTTTTTTCTTTTTTTAAATGTATTTTATAACTCCATCACAGTTAGTCAGGCGGCTTAGGACCAGATTTGAGAAGAAAGGGGACACGCCGGACAAAAGCACCAAAATTTTTCCACATGCTCTCTATCACCAAAGGTTTCAACTTTTGGTAGGAGCCACTTCATCAAGATTGCAGATAGGAGACGGCAGCCATATAAGCCATAAGTCTATGAGAGCCAATATATCTTCCAAGCCACTTAGAAGGTCAATCTTGGTGTCAAAATATACATTTTCTGGGTCAAAGAATAATTTAAAGCTATTGAGAATATCACTGGATGACTCACTGTAAATAATTTGTTGATCAAGATCTGACATGAGATGAAAGCGTACCCTTGATTTTTTTGAGCAGTGTACATGGCAGCTAATCCACACTCTCCCGTGAACATTGATTCCAAATAGTTTCAACTCAGGATTCCCTGCTGCAGCACTTGAAGCGAGTTGCCCAGTCTGAGTGAAAATGAACATATCTGTTTGATCAAATAATCATCTAGTGATATTCTCAATAGCTTTAAATGATTCCTGGACCCAGAAAATGTATATTTTGACACCAAGATTGACCTTCTAAGTGGCTTGGAAGATATAGCATTTCTCATAGACTTTATATGGCTGCCATCACCACAATCTTGATGAAGTGGCTCCTACTAAAAATTGAAACCTATAATGATAGAGAGTATGTGGAAAAAATGTGGTGCTCTTGTCCGGCGTGTCCCCTTTATTTGGCTAAGCCGCCTGACTAAGTCACACACCTCAGTACAAGGATTTTGCCAGAAAGAGTAACCTGCTACAAGTAACCCTAGTAGAATTTTTAAAATGTATGATTTTTTTCTCTGTCTAAATGTGTTTTGTTTTTATTGTTGCAAGTCATACAATATTGAAAATTATTTTTTCTTTTTAAGGAGCAACAGAAGAATACAAGCCAAAGAGGAGGCCGTAGCCTGTGAATGGGAATATCAAGACCTAATAAAATGTTATACAAAGTTAATGTTCTTTTCTATTAGACTGTAATAAAGCTTTTGTCACTTTAACATGTCTCTAAATTATATTTGTGGTGCTGAAAACATGAAACAGCAGCTGTAGGGTAGGCAAAGCATTCCTCGCCAGTAACCACCGGTGGCCATTTTTAAAAATGGCCGCTTTTAAATGGCCATTTTTAAAAATGGCCGCCACAGCCATCAGAATTTTTTTGCGATGGCCTAATATCCAGATTCATTAAACATGTATTCAGCAATGAGTGTACCAAATTTGATGCTTTTATCACAAAATGAACGATTGTTCAGCTAATCCGCCCCACAGGGGATGCACATTTTTGGGGGGTGCTACCCACATGTTTAGCCCCGTTGCTCATTCCATGAATGCACGATCCTTACAAGCTGTACCTCGTTGTAAAGGTGACTAATCAGGCTTTCCAACAATATACAATTCATCACCAGTTGGTATTATTAAAAGGGCAGTTTTTATTCATCATTGATTTATTCGTATAACAAATGCCTGCCACGGCCACTAGGGGGCGCTTTTGAGGTGGCCCAATATCCAGATTTGTTCGAAACATATTCACCAACACATCTACCAAATTTCATGCTTTTATCACAAAGTGAACGATTGTTGTAAAATATTGAGCTAATCCGCCCCACTAATATATGTAATTCAATGTTATAATAACAATATTTGTCTTGATAAAGCATGTTTTATGATAAATCAACATGTTTATATCCATAAAAACCACATGATAAAGCTTATTTTTCTATATTCCGTGCTCAATAAACAGCCTCTCAGGACTAAAACCTCAGAATATGTTTTTGCAGGAATGGCAGCTACAGTGGTGAGTCAGCTGTGTGTATTTTGGCATATACATTGCACATAATTTGAAAGTCCACAGACTGGTGAGACTGGGTTGTTCATTCAGTTTAGGCTACAAAATTACTATTAATACTGATTTTGAAGTTTTGTGCTCCAATAAGGGCTCCATTTGTTTAAATTCAATTAGTGGTGTTCAATATGGCCCAAAAAAATGATATATATATATACACATATACACATATACAGGTCATTCAATCAACAAGTTGTCTATAAAAACCACATGGCAAAGCTTATTTTTCTATATTCTGTGCCACATAAAGAGGGATGGAGGGAAGGTAAATGACGGGTGACAGAGGTTAAAGAGAAAATGAGAGGAGAGAGAGAGAGAGGCTGGGATCAACTGGCCCCCGACCAGAACCACAACACATTTTCTCTAAACACCAGATTGGTGACTCACCCACCTGAACACTCAGGATTGATTTGCGAGGCAGAAAACTTGTTTGTACGCATCAACTGCCGCTCACTAAACAGCACTCTGCCTTCACGCCGCATTCCCATTAAGTCATTAAGTCATTTTCTTGTTCAAATAACAGTACGGCTCATTGGGGGATGAAGGGAAGACAGAGGAAGAGGAATGGTCGGTCAGCCAGAGCCAGAGACATTTTTAAATGAAACAAGAAAAACAAGAATGTTTTAAAAAATAAAAATATGACTGCAAAACATGCAGAAAGAAGTGAAGTATATCAAACTCAAGAGCAAAAATCAGCCTTTAAACTAGAAGTGGCGGATATATATCGTCTACAATGACATTGTTAATTGTTGACAATATGCAATTTTACATAATCAAGTATTTATAATATCTGAAAAAGAAAAGACATACAGACGTTTACCCATTTAATGTCTCTACATTGGGAGTCTCTTGAATGCTTCAGTTTAAAGAAAATAAACTGGAGCTGTTGTTCTGAAACATTGTGTCCATCCATAGATGTCCTGGTAAGCCAGAAGAATTTTAACAGCTTCTTTTTTTTGCTAAAGAAATCACATTTCAAAGGATGTCATCAGATTATCATTATCATATTATTTAAATAATCATGTTTTATTTATATGGACGACAACAATTGCAGCATTTTATCAAACTTTCACAAACAACAAGCTTCACTGCTCTCAATGTGCAGTATTTCCACAACCTCCTGACACGATATCCTGACGCACAATTTCTACATTTTCTCGTGATTTTTCTTTTTTTGGGGGGTAATTTTGACTTTTCTTCTGCTAATTTTGCCTTTTTTTTTGTAATTGTTCTTGTTTTCTGGTAATTTCTACTTTTTGGGGGGTAATTTTGCCTTTTTTGTAATTTTGCCTTTTTCTCTGGTAATTTTTACTTATTTTTGGTAATTCTACTTTTTTTTCTGGTTATTTTGACTTTTTTCTGGCATAATCGAGTATCTATATCATCTCAAAAAGCAAAACAAACTGATATTTATCCATTCAACGTCTCGACAATGAAGTGGGGGTCTCTTGAATGCTTCAGTTTAAAGAAAATGTTAGTCTGTCCATAGATGTCCTGGTAAGCCAGAAGAATTTTGACAGCTTTTTTATTTGCTAAAGAAATCACATTTCAAAGGATGTCTTCAATATCGTTATCGGAACATTTTTAAAAATAATCAAGATTTTTCTTTTTCCCATATCGCCCACCCCTACTTTAAGCTTTTTGTGATAATAATCATGATTGACAAATGTTTATAAGACATTTTTGCCCATATTACCCAGCCCTGATACTGACAGCATGCCTGAAACATCCACATTGAGTCTTATAAGAAGACATATATTCTGTAGAGTGATGTAATGCTTTAGATGACACATTTAAACACAGCGAGGGAAGACCAGTGACCAGTGACTCACTCAGGTGTAATGTCTCAGTCAAACATCTATCCACACCGACGACACATTCAATCCTGCAGAGATGTGGAGCTGCAGGTCAAGTGGATCGAGTTCTTCAGCTCACTGGAGACGGTTTGTGACTTCCTGAGTGTGAACGACTGAAAGCTGAAATGATCAGGATTACCTGCAGCAGGTTCTACTGCAGACAGCCTGAGAGTTTCCACTCCTCAAGTCTTCCATCCAACATGGTCTCACAGGAATCCGTGAAATAGCCACGGATTTGCTTAACTCAAAATCTGTGGAATAGCCACAGAATCACTCAAATTTCTGTGACTGACAGACACGGATTTGGCTACAATGCAAGTTAATGACATACAAAGTGATTATGTACGTTCACTGAGTGAATATTTAGAAAATAAAACATATTTCTCACTAGAAATGTGATCAAAATCCATTTTTATGCAAAAACTAAGTCAAAATATTGATTTTTTTTTACTAAAAATGAGAGAATTGTCCACCATGTTTTTTGTTCTGACCACCAGGACCTTGAAAGTCACGTGACTTGGACACAAACCAATAGGAAAAAATATTGTATAATATGAGTGATTCCGTGGCTATTCCACGGATTTTGAGTTAAGCGAATCCGTGGCTATTTCACGGATTCCTGTGAGACCAGGTTCCTTCCGTCATTAGTTAAAATTAGGGCTGACTGATATGATATATACATCATAAATTATGTGGGAATATATATATATATATATATATATATATATATATATATATATATATTTTTTTTTTTATATATATATATATATATATATATATATATATATATATATTTATATTTATATATTAAGTTGGGACATTTAAATGACGAATGAATTTAAATGATGTTTTGAGCCGCCACATTTATCAACTGCCGATCATTCTTACGCTGTGATTGGAGAGATACGAACGTTTGATAAATCACACGTGAACCCTGTCATAGGGCGAAAATAGGCTCAGATCTGCGCAAGTTTCTACGCTCGTTTGATAAATGAGGGCCATGGTGAAGCTTATTTTTCTTCTATATTCCCTGCCAGATAAACAGCCTCTACGCACCAAAAAGTCAGACTAGTTTTGCAGGAACGGCAGCTACAGTGGTGAGTCAGCTGTGTGTTGAGCCGCCTGAATGGCTCCGTTCTGCGTGTAGAAAGTTAAAATACGAGGGGGAAAAAGGAGATGAAACAAAGAGGAACAACTCCTGAAAAAGCCCAGAATAACTTGTGGAGCGTGGGTCGCTGCTGTCCTCTGCCTGGCTGAGGGGGAGGCTTCGACACGCTGCTGCTGGAGAGAGCAACAGTGCATCTTATCACAGCGAGGCCAGAATCAATTTTTAATGGAAGACTGAGAGGGAGAGAGGGAGAGGGTGGACAGCGGAGGGGAGGAGAGCCATGAGAGAGAAAAGGAGACGCTGTAGCGGCGGAGTGTGGCGAATCGACAAAATGGTGACAGCGGAGGATACGCTGCTCGTCTCTACACTTCCCTCTAAAGGCCTCTTTCATTTCATATTACTGGGTCACATTCACATCAAAGGCTCTCTATCTGTTTGGGAGTGTGTGGGTGAGTTCTGTGTGTGGAGTAAATGCAAGCTGAAGTGCATGGAGATGGCTAATTGTTGGCTAAGTGTGTGTGCGTGTGTTTGTTTGTGCGATGCAGAGATAGAAAGGCAGCCAACATGATGTAGTCATTTCTACAAGTGTAGTAATGCTGCTTCTCACTGAACCAAACATACAGAACACATTAGCAGTTTAAAGAGGACATACTGTATCATATCACTGCAGGTGCACCAACATGTGTGTATGAGGAGCCGACCGGCACACTGACTGACTGTGAAATGAGCCGACCTCGTCACTTTGCTGCCACACAAAACATGAAATCAACAAGCCGTACAGATCTGGCTCCCCCTCCTCTGTCGCTTCAAGCTCATTACAAATATTCTCCATCTGAGTATCTCCAGTCACAGCTTGAGAACGGGCTTTGCTAAAAGCGCACCATATATCCAGGATCAGGACTTAAAGAGACAGGTGCTAAAACAAAGAAAGAGAATACAGGTAGACTCAGATGGACAGTAAGAGAAGAATAACATTGTGCTTTTTTTTAAACACTGAAGAACGTAGAAACCCAAAATACAAGTGTGAACCTGAAAATGAGCAGAATATGACACCTTTCTGGTTTGTCTACATGGACAGATACTGAAGAACAAAAATTCACCAATTCCAGGTGTGTGACATGACAAGTTTCATGCAGGACACTTGGGTTTGCATTTCAAAAAAAAAATTTCTTTTAGATTTTTAAACTTTGAAATGGGTCAATTTGACCCGCAACATAACAGGATGGTTAATGTAATGGGTTCATCCTTGGTCTTCCACCAAGTTACACAAAAATTATGCCAGCAATCACACCAAAGCACAACCTCCTCTGCAGAGGTAGTATCCCTAACCTGAAACAAGAGTCTCAAAGCTGATTTACCATCACCGCAATCTTTCCCTCACATTAACCAACCAGCTGCTGGTAGAACAAACATTAAACCTGGCATACAACGTGCTGGCAGTGACTGTAATCCTCCAGTGCCGGCGTCCCTGTCTGTCTCTGCAGACTAATTGGATTAATGATACAGGAAACATGTCAGCAGTGTCCAAAACATTATGGTGGCTTTTTCTTTTTTACAGGACGAGGAAGAAATTTGGAGAGAAATGTGACAGAGAATATTCTGTCGTGTTGTTTCTCTCCAGAACATGTTGTGTTTGCAGTCAGAGAGGGATCTCCTCTGATCTCGTCACAAACAATGAGCCACCTCTGCCTGAAAGAGGCTCTGTGTGTGTGTGTGTGTGTGTGTGTGTGTGTGTGTGTGTGATATGTATACAGTATGAAGCTATGACAGCATGCTCCAAGAACCTCATCATTCCTGCAGGCTCTGCCTCGTCTATACTATGATCATCTCTCTCTCTTCTCCCCCACGTGAGGCTGGCCGCTCTCATGGTTTTATCCAGAAACAAAGGTTAGGTTTCGCCTCTGACCCGATCAGGATTATCATGTGAATCATGGAGCCCAGCAGTTATTAATAACACGAGATGTTCTTTGTTTGAACCCAACAGGAAGTGTGTGATTCACAGCCCTGTGAACCGCACATAACGCAGCTTAACCGTAGAAAAAAACAACATGTGCATCGTTTCTTCTTCACTATATATAAATAACATTTAATTATTCAGGGTCGAGTACAGATGCTCCCGCTCAGTCACGCTCAGCTTCACACACACACAGACACACAGACACACACACACACACACACACACACTACAGAACAGTATGTATTCACACAATCACGCCGCTAATGAAATAAACTAACACTTAGCTTTGACTATCATCTTATCGAGTTGCGGACCTTCTGCCTGGGTGACGTTCAATGACAACATTTCTAATCGATTCAGAGCACACATGAATAAAACTGTGTATGTTCATGAATGAATATCCGTGGGCTGAGAGACAGAATATGCTTTCTGTTTGCAGGATTTATAACAATGAGAAAACCTTTATCACTGCCTTAAAGAATGACACATACAGCTCTGGAAAAAATGAAGAGACCACTCTCACAAATGTTTCTTAAGTCAGCATCTGTACATGTATGGCAGCCGGTCGATTCCAATGTGAGGGCTGTACTTTCCTTTGTGAGATACTGTGTAATGGCAGTCTGTTCTGTTGTTCAGGGTGCAGATCTGGTTGGGATTTGTTTGGTGCATAAAAGGTTTGGCATGGAGCTGGTTAAGTGTATTTACTTTCTGTTTTTGTGATCCTGCACAGCATACAATTGTAGATCCAGCACAACTTGAGTAAGATGTTCCTTCAGTGTTGACAGACTGAGCATGAAAGGACATTCTTGTTATACCTTTAGGAACCTTCACCGTACTAAAAGTAGCTTCCACTGAGCCACGACTATATAAGATCCTTCTGTCCTGTGTTCTTCACTACAAAAACAAATCATTATCAAGAAAACCATGGAAAATGTCTAGATACCAGCTCTTAAATTAAACTCTTATGAGCTATTTTTGTTGTGATCATTATATTTGTCCAAACAAATGTACCTTTAGTTGTACCAGGCATTAAAATGAACAAGAAATTGAAGAAAACAGTTGTCTAATAGTTTTTTGCATTAGTCTTTAGTGGCTTTTAGAATTAGTTTGGTGCACGGTTTGTATTACTTGAAGCTTTTTATCTCTTAATAAAGCATCAGGCCCACTCGTCTCTGCAGCAAAGACTAATGGAAGAAAGAAGGAGCAGCTGTGTGGGATCATTTGATCAAGATATTCACACATTTGTGTTAAAATATTAAACCACAGGGAAATCTTTTCTGCCTCTCTGCAGCGGGGTCAGAGGTCACGGGCAGCTGGGATTCAGTGAGCAGCTGAAGGCTCCTGCTGACGGGGGCGTTTATCAGCCGACCTCTGCCAGCTCGCTCAACGGATTCTACTAAAAGTCGTATCAAGAGAAGCTCACAGCTGCCGACTGGAATCAATGTCTTTAATTCAGAGCAGTGATTGATGGGAAATAAAGAAGTCCCTGTCAGCAGCTCAGTCGCCACGCTGCTATTGACACCTTCTATTGACCGCTCCCTGTGTGTGTTACTATGTGTGTGTGTTACTATGTGCGTTACTATGTGTGTGTTTATTAGGCCACCCTTCTTCTTCAAGAGCTGATATCTAGACATTATCATGGTTTTCTTTATAATAACCAAAATCATTATCAAGAAAACCATGGAAAATTTCTAGATATCAGCTCCAACTCCAACGCTGCTCTGCTGGGGAAAAGTTTACCTCAGATTCTTTGGTCATTTTGTGTCTTTTGTTGGAAATTCTTTTGAAATAAGAGAAAACAAGGGTGGTATAATATCTTTTTCCATGACTGTATTGTAAGATCATGTTTTGTATGTTAGTTTATGTGTGATTTTACACTTTTTCTCAGTAATTATGTGCTGAAATATGTAAAGAGACAGTATAGTAGCTGCTTGAGAGTTAATCTAATAATCTATCAAATGAACATGCAACTTCTCTGCAAGGTCAGACAGTGGATCAGTGAGGTGGAGAAGGATAATTCAGGAAGATTTGAATACCATAAACCAAAGATTCATGTCCCGTCTAAAACCAATAGGACTATGAATGTTGTATGAATATGAGTATGAATATGACCCAAAATGCAGTTGGATACGATGAAAAAAATTATAAAACCCCGTCAACAGGATCCACCGGGGTGGAGCCAGAATCTAATAAGCAACAAGTGTCTGGTGAGGTTATTGTACAGGTTTCATCTGAGAAACATCTAACTTCTAAAGAAGGTAATCCTTTACTGATTAGCTGTGTTCTGTTCTACATCCCAAAGTTTAGTCTGTTTCAACCAAACTCTGGTGCAGTTAAATCCTTGTTACCTATTTAATATGTAATATTTACCATGAAAGTTGGCCTTCTTTGGTTCTACAGCTGTCTGATTGCAGCACGTCAGGAATAATGGATCAACACATTATTGATGCCTCGGAGCATCAGCAGGAGCTCGTTCTGTTTGATGAACAGCAGTTCAGATTACAGCCACTAATACCAAAGCGACTCGGGATGCTCGGTTCCGTGTTGCTTTGTTTATTTCCATGTTTACTTTATTTACCGCCAACTTTATTGCCCTCCACCTTCTTACACTCATGCTCACATTTCTGCACTGTGAATGAAACCAGACTGAATACAAAACCAACCAGCAACCTTACTCTCGTGATCAAAAAACGTTGATTTGAAGCTACATTTTGAGTCTGTTCAGTAAAAAGTTTTCTCATATATAATAAAGTGCGCCAGTTTAAGCCACACCCACAGATTTAAACCCCACCTATTCCACATGTGGTTAAAAACACAGATAATATAGTCTGTTGAAGCAGAACTGATCTTCTCTCATTCTCTCAGGAAATCTCTGCATTAACACGACACCAACTGAAACCTCACAGTGCACACCTCCCAAGCCTCAGGGCTATATTATGTGAATTTTATTTTGAAGTCTTGACTTCCTTTTAAGGCTACTATGGGAGTAAGAACATCATGTATGCGAAAGTTTGACCTTGAGGTTTTAATAAAGTTGTGTATAATGGCAGTAATCTCCAGCAGAAGGACACTGAGCTGCTCTGACTTGCAGATTGGTCTGTCGTGACTAAGACCTGCGTGGGCTGCAGAGAGAAGTTGTTTGCTCAATTATTGGATGTTTAATCAGAGAGTGGGGAGGTTTGGCAGGAGGACCGGCATATCGCTGAAGGTTACAGTCAGTCAGTCAGAGAAATCACAAGTCTTCGATTCAGAATCTTCCAGTGAAGTTCAGCCTCAGCAGGGCGAGGTTTTCTTCACTCATCCTCATTTTATTCTAAAGGTTGTCAAATTGATTTTCTTTTATTTTTAAGTTTCCAGCAGGAGGCTCAGAGCCATCAGAGCTCCTCCTGGCATCCACACTCAGTGATAAACACCCGTCCAACTTCTCCCTCCAGATAAATCTGAGAGTTTGTGACAGCAGATCCTGGATCAGAATCAATCTGATATAGTGCTCTGTTTGTCCCCAATAATAACTGCATGACGTTTGTTTATCGAGGAAACACAGAGAGACCACCAGGTTATAAATGATCTCAATGACAAAGAAACACCATTCCATTTGGATCAGTCACCGAGCAACCCTGCTTTCTTATTTATTAGTATTTGGTTTATTATATGTTTCCATTCGGCTCGTTCATTTTAAGGATGGATGCAGAGTCTCCAACCGCGGCTCTATAATCTGTTTTTGGTGCTTTGTGTTGTTTTGTGATTTGGGTGAATTGAACCAGAAGACAATGGGCCGATTTTCATTGTATTTTCCTGCATGGTAACAAATATCTACACACACACACGCACACAGGCACACACACACACACTTGTTTTCAGGACATGTCAGTACATATGACAAAGATGTGAAAAATGGGAACATGCCTTTCTCAAGGTCCTAGAGGCTGGGGAATCAAAGTGTTTCTTCCCCATGCTTCCAGGAATATGCCCATCTGTTGAGATTTTGGCTAGGGCTATCTTTTGGTCAAACCTGATTTTAATGCTACTTGTTAGGACACTGTCAGGTTTATGTGACTTATAGGTGCAATAACATCACACACAGATATTTCATGTTTAGGTGAATTGTGAAACCCATGGATAAACACAAAATTTTCATGTATACATGACTTATAAAGACCAGGAAAGGGAAGGGTCTGTATTTTCACCTTGACTCCTGTTGCATACGTTTGAAATACCTATGTAATATATGTTAATAGTCATGCTCATCAGTCAGGTAACCTCTGACAGAAATGTCAGATATTCACATGTTAATACAACACAGTAACACTGAGCTCTATAGAGACTTAAAATGAGACATAGCTAAAAATGTGGTCAGTCTACTTTTTGAGTCTTATTATTGTATTGCATTTATGAATTTTGTAGTACATCTTCATGTGAATAAAAACATGGAACACTTTCTGCCATTCTTTCTTTTTTAATTGCTGGCAAAATCTGTAAATTGAAACAGAACAGACCACAGAAAATACAGAAATCTGGCCTCCTTCCCTCATGGATATAAGGCAGTGCAGTAGACAAGGCATGTTTGAACTGAACCAGTTTTGTATCTTTCTATAAAAAAAGACAGTTAACTCTCTATTGAAGCTTACAGCTTCTATGAAAAAGTATATTCAGCTAACCTTTCTAAATAAACTCAGAATTTACATAGCTCCCATTCCAGTGAATTGTCTAATACTTCAAAAACCAGATTCAACAACTTATGGGTAAGAACAACGCAATGCTGAAAACTTAGGAGATAACTATGGAAGAAACGATCTCTTTTAAGAAGTTTCAACAAGCAATAGAGAAAGTACTTAATCTTCTTAAACCCCATTTTCTAAAAGAAATTATGGCAGGTACTGTGAATAAAACCAGGAGAGTGGGGGTTGAAAGAAACATGCTCATTAATCTGAACATTTGGCAGGACTGAGCAACTGAGAACAATCTTTTACAAACATCGAATAAAAATAAAATTCAGTTCAACTGACATAGAATAGTACCTTGGCCACAGTTTGCATGATCAAGTTCTATCTATTCATCTTCCTTTTTAATGCTATGATTCTGTTGTGAATGTAGTATTTGATGGCAACCCAGTCTCTGTCTTTTAGAGCTACCGGCTCTGCTTGGAGGCAGGAGTCACAGTCCCTTTTACCTGGTACTCTGCAGCTCGTTATGAAATGCAACATGTGCTGCTCAACAGCCCTCACTTCGTCACCTGTCCACTTGCTTCTCACCTTCCCATCTGTCATAAACAGAAACAAAAGAAAATAATTTATCAATGGAACAATGGCTCTGCTAATGTAAAAAATGCAAGATAGGATAGAAAATATTCTAGTTAATAATGTGAATACAAAATGCTCTTTAACCTTGCTTTCCATTGGAGCACTTTGAGGATGCTTGGGATGTACCCACTTGAAGTGCTGTGCTCTGCTGGGAATCTAAAAGGATGAAATAGAATATGTATTATGATAAAAGCACACATTCACATACTGCCATGCCTGAGGAGACTTAACTTTTCATCACATGTACATTCACTTCAAACATTCTGTATTTGGCTGCATATTATATTTTACCATTTCTTGGTTCAGTGTTGCCGTTTTTGTTGTCCGATGTGGCTGAAGCAGAAGTGCCCTCCATGTTGTCCAAGGTGGTTGAGTCAGACGTGCCCTCCATGTTGTCCAAGGTAGTTGAGTCAGACGTGCCCTCCATGCTGTCCAGGGTGGTTGAGTCAAGTGCATGGCTTGGATCCCCAGGAGTCTCAGTTCTTGAGCCTTTGAAAAGTAACAATGAAATGTGTTAAATGGATCCCTATGAAAAAGGCTTTCCTGACTTGCTACCTCCTCTTTACCTTCCTTCTAAGTTGCTCTGCCCTCCAGTGTACTACTAACTGACTTCTTAGCTCTTATTGCAAAACATAAATTCCCTTTTTGTCATCTAATGTTGCTTTTGTCCATTGCTTTCTTATGTGTCTTGTATCCTTCACTAATTTCTCTTTTTCTTTCTGTTGTCTAGACCTAATAGGCTTCAACCTGTTCATCTTTCTCTCAATGTTTCCAGATCTTTCAGTACAATATTCAATATTCATAGATGATGTCTCCCATCCTCTCTAATGAATATACTGTTGTTCCTTAAGCCCATCTAACAAGATTATCACAGTACCTATTAACAGTCTCCAGTCTCATAACTTAAAGATGTTACCACATACTGTGCGAGTCAGGATACCTTTGTGTTGATGTCGGTCAGCAATGGTTTCTTCGCTGGAATCATCATCACTCGTGGTTACTTCATCTGGTTGAGTACAAAAGTCAGGCAAAAGTTTTTAAATTAAAGGCCGAACATGCATATATGTTACATTTTAAGCTTTATAAACCATGTTTCAAACTAAATTTTACCGTCAGGATTGATCTCAATGTCATCCAGCCCTTTCCCTTGCAGATCAGACAGTTTTCCTTTTTCCATTGCCATCAACAGTTTGCTGACTTTTGCAAGCTGCAGGGTACTCTCTGGAAGCCGGTAGAATTCTCTGTGGACACGGATGTTGTGTCCGAGGAAGGTGGCAAGTTGATCCATTTCATTTTCTTTAAGGTTTAGTACTGTGGACAAAGTGGCGACTTGTTTCCGCAATCTTGTTGAGGTGAGGGCCTCTGGGTACTTTGCACCACATTGTTTAGCATACTTGCGAAAGCAGTCAGAGCCTCTGTAATGGGAAAGGACACCTGGGCGTGCAAACAAGTACACATTCTCTGTGCAGACTTGACAGTCATTCCTGTTTGTCATGAGGAGGTCCATTGCAGCGATCATGTCAGGTGTGAGAAGCACAGGTACCATTCTTGACCCTTTACCACGAATCTCAACTCTGTCAAAGTGCCTTGCAAGCTTCCTTTCAAACTCAGTAAGGCCGATCATAATGTCAGGATTCAACTCTGTGCGATTCCGGGATGTGAAAACCTTGAGCTCCATTTTTGAAACTTCCCCTTGCCTTTTTCTGTTAAATAGTACTACCTGCGTTAAAGTCACTTTAGCAAGATTTCCGAAGGTTATGCTGTTGCGGTTTTCCTTCAGGTCCTTCATGCACTTAGCAGATTCGGTAGCAAGAAACTTGTGCAGCAGCGACACATCCTGTGTAAATGGTAAAACCTGTGGTTTATTCCATTTGGCTTGTTTAAGTGTACCCAATGCAGCAGCTGAAATGGACTCTGTCCACTTTTTCTCATACAGAGTGGCAAATTGCTTGGCTAACTCTGCAACATCATGGCGATTTGCAATGATGGCATCGCACTGCACAATGCCTGCAACTTTGGCCAAACTGTGCCCCAATTTCAAAGCCAAGGATGGGGTTTTATACGAGTTGCTTTCCAACTCATAACCAGCAACAGCTCTGACTGCTTGTATGACCTGGGGAAAGTTACTCGGCATAACAAGGTCTTCTGTGCTCTTCAAAGGTGTCATAGCTCTTGCAGTTATCAATAATCTTGCCATCTCTCTCATTTTTTGGCGTATGTAATCATTCCTTCTCTCATGTGGTTTCCTGGCATTGTACAGTGACTCACCAAGGCTTAGAATGTGTCTTTCACTCCTTACTACCAAGGAAATGTCATCCTGGTTCATTTCACAGGCAATCTTCCAAACAGCTTCATGAATTTGATTAGGTTTTGGTAATTCCAGTTGGATCCGTTTTCGCCCAGCAGGAGGCTCTCCCTCAATGGGCTTCTGAGGGCAGTTTCTCACATGTCTCCAAAGGCAATCTCTTGCATATAGTCCTTGACAAAACTTGCAATGACGATAACCATCAGACTCTCTTGCTGTAGTGGGTCTTCGACAAGCAACCATTTCTCCAGCACCAGAGGTTGCCGCGGTAGCATTATGGTTAAAGTTTCCCCTCTTCTTGATAGAGCGTAACAAATCTCTTCTTTGGCGGGAGCTTTTATTAAAACCGAAAGCCCTTGCAACATCAGGCTGATTCCCGTGGGCGGATTCAAGGTGTCTTGCCAATTTAGAAATGGCCTTTTTACAATAAAGACAATATTGCTTCTTGTTGTACTTGCTTTGTTTTGCTGGGTTTGGCAATGGAGCGACTTTTATGGAGCTGTGATTGTGTGATGTATTCCCTGATGAATTGGCACTGCAACTCATCACTGAAGTGCTATGACTGCTGCTCCTCAGTGACGAACTAAAACTTGTAGGTTTATCTGAACCAGTGATCTCCCCACTGTGTGCTGTAGCTATCCCCACTAGCATGTCCTGTAACAGTTTTTTGGGAGCATGAGAGTCTGTGATTTCCAGTTCGTTACTACAAAGACTTTCGTCAGAGGAATTGCCACTTGAGTCTGGAACATAGTCAATATCTTCATAATCTGTACAATCTGAAGATTCATCAGTAGACATCTGAAGGAAAATGGAGAAAAAAGCATTGTTACATTCCTAAATAGCCAGGTTATCATTCCCCGTACAGTACCATCACATTGTGCACAACACGACTTGAAAATGATGAGTCATTAAAATGATGAAATTTAATTGAATTGGATTCCTTAATACAGTTGTTTTTCTATTTCACTACTGTGTCATATTCATTAACTGGTCACTTAAGCTTGCAGAGTTTCCATCATGAAATCCACCATCATCGACCAAGGGATGTTCAACCTTTAAAACCATTATTAATACTGTAAATACAATTCACTGAATAGACATTTTCCCCCTAGTTATATTAAAGTGGAAATGATTAAATTATTTAAATAACACTTTGAAAATATTTGCCTCACATCCCTACCTATGACATACTATTAATAATAATAATAATAATAATAATAATAATAATCCCTAAACCACAACACGTCTCAGTGGGCGATTTGATTTTGATGGTGTATGATATAAAGGAGAACAATGCATAGCATGAAGTTTTGCATTACTATGACTCACCTATTGCATAAAAATATAACAAATATTTTGAGAGAAAAAAATCTGTTGCAACTTTGTCATTTAAACATGGTGCATGAACTGGAAACAACAAGTGAATGAGAGAAATTCTGCTAGGCTCATGGAGGTTCTTGTAAAATAAATACCTTGAAAATAATTAATTTGCATATGACCAAATGTTTGTATTTACTTTGATTTGCATACTCACAGAATTATTCATTCTTGTGAACAGAGTCAAAGTCATCTGCCTCTCTCTCTCAAATATCTTTTTCTTGGCCTCATCGTAACGTTCCTCACACCGAGCATGATGTCGCTTTAGATTTTGCAGACGACGGCATGCTCTTAACTGTCCATATCAAGAATCAAATGTAAAGAACCTTAGTCTTAGTTAAGATTCTACAATATTCCCTCAAATAGTTAATATCCCCAGTCAAAGAACATGACATTTTTGAATGAAGGAGAAGAAGGCAGCTGTCTTACTTGCTTTGCAGTAGCTGTCTGTTGGAAGGAGACACCTCCAGTGGTCTGGCTGACCTTAAATGAAATGACAGAGATTCATTGTTTGTTTGAGATTCCACAGAACGGTAACTGGAAATTATGATGCAATTAATTACACTGTAAATGAAAATAATAGTGGTTCTAACTTTTTCTATTGTCGTCAAAGAAAGCTCTAAACCCCACACTGATGTAAATTGATCTACTTCCCCAGAAATCCAATGCTGACATTGATGATTTTGTGAAGATTTCACACAAACTGATTGTTTTAATACAGTGAAAGGGCATTTCATGTTTGCACTGGAGCCAACTGAGACATATACTTAATTCCAAATAGAATAAACTAATGTGTAATTACCTGTTGGAAGGATGAAGTGGATCTCTCGCTCACTTCTTCGTCTACAGAAGATTGAGTCAGGATCTGAACACTTGGTGTCTGCAACAAAACACAATACAGAGTCAGACATATTCTGTACTATAAATCCTGACTAATGAACAAATGATCATACTTGTTTCAGTGAACATAATTCACACGAGGATCTAGGCTCATTATGCCAAACTCTATAGAAACTGCTAACACAGTACAGCATCTGCTACCCAACAATATGAGGACATGTAACACACACTCTACAGTCGATGGGTCAGACAATATGAGGACATCACCTGAAACACACTCAGGTCTTTCACAGCCTTAAACAATATGAGGACATGTAACACACACTCTACAGTCGATGGGTCAGACAATATGAGGACATCACCTCAAACACACTCAGGTCTTTCATAGCCTAAAACAATATGAGGACATGTAACACACACTCTACAGTCGATGGGTCAGACAATATGAGGACATCACCTGAAACACACTCAGGTCTTTCATAGCCTTAAACAATATGAGGACATGACGACTGAACACATGTAAAGTCCATGTTCCTGACTTCTAACTTCTTCTGTTGTTGTCAAAGAAAGCTCTAAACCCCACACTGATGTGCACTGATCTACTTCCCCAGAAATCCAATGTTGATATTGATGATATTGTGAAAATTTCACACAAACTGATTGTTTTAATACAGTGAAAGGGCATTTCATGTTTGCACTGGAGCCAACTGAGACATATACTTAATTCCAAATAGAATAAACTAATGTGCAATTACCTGTTGGAAGGATGAAGTGGATCTCTCGCTCACTTCTTCGTCTACAGAAGATTGAGTCAGGATCTGAACACTTGGTGTCTGCAACAAAACACAATATAGAGTCAGACATATTCTGTACTATAAATCCTGACTAATTAATGAACACATGATCATACTTGTTTCAGTGAACATAATTCACAGGAGGATCTAGGCTCATTATGCCAAACTCTATAGAAACTGCTAACACTGTACAGCATCTGCTACCCAACAATATGAGGACATGTAACACACACTCTACAGTTGATGGGTCAGACAATATGAGGACATCACCTGAAACACACTCAGGTCTTTCATAGCCTAAAACAATATGAGGACATGACGACTGAACACATGTAAAGTCCATGTTCCTGACTTCTAACTTCTTCTGTTGTTGTCAAAGAAAGCTCTAAACCCCACACTGATGTGCACTGATCTACTTCCCCAGAAATCCAATCATGTAAACTGATCAGCAGATGTAAAATGGACAAGAACATTAGCAAAATGATAAAAAATATATAACATTTAGTGAGAATAAAGATCAATTTATTGCTTTAAGGAGAAGTTAGAGCTAACAAAAGATATAGCCAATTTCTTTCTGCTAAACTATTCAAAAACAAGTAATGCTAACATTGATATTGTGAACATTTCACACAAACTGATTGTTTTAATGCAGTGAAAGGGCATTTCATGTATGCACTGGAGCCAACTGAGACATATACTTAATTCCAAATAGAATAAACTAATGTGTAATTACCTGTTGGAAGGATGAAGTGGATCTCTCGCTCACTTCTTCGTCTACAGAAGATTGAGTCAGGATCTGAACACTTGGTGTCTGCAACAAAACACAATATAGAGTCAGACATATTCTGTACTATAAATCCTGACTAATGAACAAATGATCATACTTGTTTCAGTGAACATAATTCACAGGAGGATCTAGGCTCATTATGCCAAACTCTATAGAAACTGCTAACACAGTACAGCATCTGCTACCCAACAATATGAGGACATGTAACACACACTCTACAGTCGATGGGTCAGACAATATGAGGACATCACCTCAAACACACTCAGGTCTTTCACAGCCTTAAACAATATGAGGACATGTAACACACACTCTACAGTCGATGGGTCAGACAATATGAGGACATCACCTGAAACACACTCAGGTCTTTCACAGCCTTAAACAATATGAGGACATGACGACTGAACACATGTAAAGTCCATGTTCCTGACTTCTAACTTCTTCTGTTGTTGTCAAAGAAAGCTCTAAACCCCACACTGATGTAAATTGATCTACTTCCCCAGAAATCCAATGTTGATATTGATGATATTGTGAAAATTTCACACAAACTGATTGTTTTAATACAGTGAAAGGGCATTTCATGTTTGCACTGGAGCCAACTGAGACATATACTTAATTCCAAATAGAATAAACTAATGTGTAATTACCTGTTGGAAGGATGAAGTGGATCTCTCGCTCACTTCTTCGTCTACAGAAGATTGAGTCAGGATCTGAACACTTGGTGTCTGCAACAAAACACAATATAGAGTCAGACATATTCTGTACTATAAATCCTGACTAATTAATGAACACATGATCATACTTGTTTCAGTGAACATAATTCACAGGAGGATCTAGGCTCATTATGCCAAACTCTATAGAAACTGCTAACACTGTACAGCATCTGCTACCCAACAATATGAGGACATGTAACACACACTCTACAGTTGATGGGTCAGACAATATGAGGACATCACCTGAAACACACTCAGGTCTTTCACAGCCTTAAACAATATGAGGACATGACGACTGAACACATGTAAAGTCCATGTTCCTGACTTCTAACTTCTTCTGTTGTTGTCAAAGAAAGCTCTAAACCCCACACTGATGTGCACTGATCTACTTCCCCAGAAATCCAATCATGTAAACTGATCAGCAGATGTAAAATGGACAAGAACATTAGCAAAATGATAAAAAATATATAACATTTAGTGAGAATAAAGATCAATTTATTGCTTTAAGGAGAAGTTAGAGCTAACAAAAGATATAGCCAATTTCTTTCTGCTAAACTATTCAAAAACAAGTAATGCTAACATTGATATTGTGAACATTTCACACAAACTGATTGTTTTAATGCAGTGAAAGGGCATTTCATGTATGCACTGGAGCCAACTGAGACATATACTTAATTCCAAATAGAATAAACTAATGTGTAATTACCTGTTGGAAGGATGAAGTGGATCTCTCGCTCACTTCTTCGTCTACAGAAGATTGAGTCAGGATCTGAACACTTGGTGTCTGCAACAAAACACAATACAGAGTCAGACATATTCTGTACTATAAATCCTGACTAATGAACAAATGATCATACTTGTTTCAGTGAACATAATTCACAGGAGGATCTAGGCTCATTATGCCAAACTCTATAGAAACTGCTAACACAGTACAGCATCTGCTACCCAACAATATGAGGACATGTAACACACACTCTACAGTCGATGGGTCAGACAATATGAGGACATCACCTGAAACACACTCAGGTCTTTCACAGCCTTAAACAATATGAGGACATGACGACTGAACACATGTAAAGTCCATGTTCCTGACTTCTAACTTCTTCTGTTGTTGTCAAAGAAAGCTCTAAACCCCACACTGATGTGAATTGATCTACTTCCCCAGAAATCCAATGTTGATATTGATGATATTGTGAAAATTTCACACAAACTGATTGTTTTAATACAGTGAAAGGGCATTTCATGTTTGCACTGGAGCCAACTGAGACATATACTTAATTCCAAATAGAATAAACTAATGTGTAATTACCTGTTGGAAGGATGAAGTGGATCTCTCGCTCACTTCTTCGTCTACAGAAGATTGAGTCAGGATCTGAACACTTGGTGTCTGCAACAAAACACAATATAGAGTCAGACATATTCTGTACCATAAATCCTGACTAATTAATGAACACATGATCATACTTGTTTCAGTGAACATAATTCACAGGAGGATCTAGGCTCATTATGCCAAACTCTATAGAAACTGCTAACACAGTACAGCATCTGCTACCCAACAATATGAGGACATGTAACACACACTCTACAGTCGATGGGTCAGACAATATGAGGACATCACCTGAAACACACTCAGGTCTTTCATAGCCTAAAACAATATGAGGACATGACGACTGAACACATGTAAAGTCCATGTTCCTGACTTCTAACTTCTTCTGTTGTTGTCAAAGAAAGCTCTAAACCCCACACTGATGTGAACTGATCTTGTAACTAGAAATTACAATCAATAATTTAAGTTTAATATGTATCTTTTTTTTATCTCCTAATACTTAACAGATACTTCAGTGTATAATCTATGAAGAGGATTTACTCACCAGAGCTCGCCATGGCCACTGAGATTTTCCATAGTCATAGGTTATTTCACTCTCTGCTTGGATTTCTTCAATAGCAAACAAGCAAAGATGAGGTTTACCCTGGACTGTCATTTTTTTCACTTTGCAGTTTGAGGACTTGTGGCCATCATTAACCAGCCGGCCCAGTGAGTCGTCTTCACGGGAAGCATCAATGCTAAAATTGAATAAGGAAACATATCTAAGTTTTCTACACTAAAACCATAATGTTGTAAAGAACAATTAATCTTGTATACTTTACTTACCACCATGAGCTATTGTTCCATTTAAAATCAAACAGGAAAGCATTTTGCTTCTCTGTGTACTTTTTCTGCCGCTTGTCCCGTTCACATGGTGAGATCAACTCCCCACGGTACTCGACCACAAAGGATCCCTTTTCAATTGGTGCACAGGCAAATACACCACGTCCTAATACACAAAAGTTCACTGATAAGTGTCAAGTAATACAATCCAAATCAGGTTTACTAACTGCAGCTGATCAGATATTGACAAAACATATGCAGAACAAACAAACATAAGACTTTCTAACAGTGAGAAAAAGATCTGAATGATGTTTGGTGATGTCTGGAATTGATGGTTAGGGCTTCAATCAATAAAATCACTTACAAAATTCTTATTAAAATAGATGGCAACAAATTTCATTAGCAATTTGTTGTGTTGTGCGATTATGTTATGTTATGTCATCATGTCTAGTACCATTCACGCAGTAAACATTTGGAATGATATCCAACATACCTTTATAGTCATTGATCCACTGGACCTTTAAACAAGGCTTGTCACCTCCAGATAAAACAAACTGAGTAGCCTCAGCCTCAGGACGAAGTCTGGCTCTTCTTTCTGACATGCTCTTTTCTTGGCCATTTACTCCTCAACCTGCAAACATCTACATGGGATGATGACAAAAAGTCAACGAGACAAGTACAAAAAAGACCAGTACTTATTTTGAATCAAAGAGGACTTATAAAATGGTATTATTCATAACGCATTTGCTGATAAGGCTAATAGATCAGTGTAAACCCTGGGCAAATGTCATTAAACATTAAAAAACTTTAAGAAATAATATTAACCTACCAAAGCACCAACAAAGCAACTAAAAAGATACATGTACTCTACCTGTACTGAATAACTAGTATCATCAATTTGTGTTAAAAAGGAAAACATCATCTAAATTCCAGAAAAATATCTTGTGCAAAAAAAAAAACAGTTAAAAACAACTTTGACGTCACTGCGGTTGAAGATGAAACAGTTTGTTCGGAGAATCGTCCCTTTAACTCAGGTTTGCATTGTTATCAGTTATATTTAGCAAAAACTTCTACTATCTGTTGTTAAAGATTAAGCAAAAGTAATTAATTACCATTTATGATACATCCCTTCCCGTTTGTTTGAGTCCACTGCCCGTTTGAATTCCGTTTAGCTAATTAGCTAGCTTTAGCTAATTAGCTAGCTAATTAGCTTAATTTACCTCATGCGGTGGATGTCCTGAGCGCTGAAGGTCCCGGATGTGCCGTTCACCGAGAGCTCCGCTGCGGTCGTATCCGTTTCAGAGGCGTTGCCTCTAGTTGAGTCTTTCGCCAAATCAGATGCTGAGTCACTGACTGACTTACTGACTAACCATTCAACGCTGATCTCAAACGCAATCATTGTGTAAAGCTGGTTCAAGCCGCGGTTGTATGACCAAACGGAAACAAAACTGAAACCTAGTATAAGACTGAACTGTGTATAAAACCCAAGGGAGCTTTTATTTTGAAAGAAAGGAAGTGGTTAATGCAGGAACTTCACCAGTCACGGACTTCCCTCGTGTTTACATTCGAAGCTCAGCAGCACGCACCGGAGTTCAGGTAAGAACAATGTTTCTAAGTTGTTGAGAGTTGTCACGATAATGTTTTGCAAACTGCTGTTACAGTTAATTTGGTTCCGTTTGCATGGGAAACTGTTCTTAGACACACGTAATAGGCATGTGAAAATGTCTTAATTGTTCCAAGTGTCCTGATTGTGGTGTGTTATAGGTATGTTGTTTTAAAAATGTCCTAATTTGTCATGAAAACAAGAGAAGCACCTCTGGACCTCCAGATGAAAATACAGATGATTTAAAAAAGAAAAGTAGTATAATGTGTTGTTCACTTTACACAAGGCTATATTGTAAAAAGGCTAATGCATTTTAATTTAAAATATAATTGATGAAGTGTTGGCTATGTCAATCAATACTTATAGGTGTACAAAGGGAGGAGAGACTGACCCTGATGATGACCATATTGAACTGGATGACAGCAGCAGCAGCAGGAACCTCCCAGTTCAACCTACTTTTGCTGTACTTAAAGGTTCCCAAGGTAGAATACTAATTACCTAAAATGTTACTAATCCACCACATAGCAATATGTGAATTGCTCTTTTATATTGCTTGCCTATTGGAATGTTGTTGTCTCTTAGAATATTTTGGGTGACAACAAGTAAAGCTTGACCACCTCAGTATGTTATTTCAAAGTTGTCAATGCTTAAAGATCCCCTTCAGGCATGTTATGAGATTGAATAAAATACTCTACTTTGAAAAGGTAAATTCTTAATTTCATTTTTAAAATTATTGCCTAAATGATATACTTTCTTTTATCCCTGTGGCATCAGGGAGCATCACAGACACAAAACACAAATACTATATTTACATTACTTTGGAGTATTTTATAAATGTATTTAACAGGGCTGAAGAGCAATACACTTTGACACACTCAAAGGGATTTTGTAAGGCCACACTACTCACAGGATGTCTGTATTCAAGTTCAATCATTTTGAGCACATGCTTCCTGCCTAAACTAGTGAACAAATAAGCATGTATCAGTTGTTTATAACCTTAGCCTTCTCCTATGGCGTTCCAACGTTTACATTCTAAAAAGTAAGATATATATTATGTAGTTATTGCAGTCCAGAAAATATGTTTACCATGAAGGACAGTCCACTGCACTAGTTTAGGCAGGAAGCATGTGCTCACACAGAATGAACCTGAATAGCCCTGTCAAATACAATTACAAAATACTGCAAAGTAATGTAAATACATGTACATGTAAACACATTCAAAATCAAGGAACAGAAGTACCATGCAGAATGATGTATGTGCAGATTTTGACCCTTGAAGACTGTTTACATACAGCACATACACAAGCTCAAACATACAGTTGTGGGAGCAAGAGGAAAAACACATTTTTGATTTTGGAATTTCAGCATTGATCATGAGGATTAACTTCCAAAGACTAATATTGAAACTTTTTGTATTTCCAGACATTTCTCAAACAAGAGCTGCTGGCCCTGCACAACAGATCCTGAAGACCTTCCCTCGCACTTAGCATGGTCGGCGTATTCAGCTTATACATTCTCACCGTGAAATTGAGAACAAGAACAACAATATCCATACTCTTATTAAGAATATAGAATGTTGTTGTTATTGTTCTCACTTACAATGTGATAATTTGAGTGGTGCTTATTCTGCTTAAGACTGATTACTATACAGAACACCAAGATGTTTACTGTACAGAGCTGAGCACTAACTATTGAATGAGAGTGTAGAATATTGTTGTTCACTGTGAGAATTTATGGTGCTGCTTATTAGGGTTGCAAAATTCCTTACATTTTCAAAGTTGGAAACTTTCCATGCGAATCAATGGGAATTTATAGGAATTAACAGGAATAATGGGAAATTTGCAATATATATATCTATATATATCTATATATATATAGATATATATATATATATATATATCTGTGCATAGCATGCATTAGCATTTTTTTTACAAACTTTTCTCTCATCTTATTCTACAGAACAATGTAGAAACATTTTACCCCAGCTAATGTAGAAGGAAAGGCTGTGAACAATTGCGTGCATGTCAGCTGATGACAAAAGAATATATACATATGTATATATATACATGTTTATATTTATGCTTGCATATGACAGTTTGTAAGAATTACCACAACTTTCCCATTAATTCCCATTTATTCCCATTGCAAGTTTCCAACTTGGAATATTTCCGAATTTCCCCAGTTTAACTTCCCATGGAAAGTTTCCAAAAATTTACCGGAAATTGTCCACCCCTTTGTAACCCTACTGCTTACTGTGCGTAACACTTGTTTACTACAGAGTTGAAGAGTATTGATTATACTTATTAGAAATTTAATAATTCTAATAAATATTGCAATATATGATTATTGCCAGTGCTGTAAATAGTGTTGTTCCTTGACAATACATTGCACCCACTTAACCTGCCTTAGGCTACTGTTGATGAGATTACTTATTGCACCTAAGACCCAGATGTTGATGAAAATTATTATTATTATTTGACTCTAATTGTATGGAATATGTATTTTGCAGTAATGCTTCAAATGTGTTTGTGTGTCTGAACAAAGTGACATGTGAGGACCGGCAGCGTGACGTCACCGAAAGTGTGTTAAAAGTGTGTTAAGTTCCAAAACTGGCCACTAGTTGGCGTAATCGAAAATGAGCAAAAATGTTAAACACACTTACACACTTAATTTCTTAAAATTGTGATGTTTCAGGACATTGGAGATTTTTGGTCTGGGAGCATGTTGGAGGGGTCTAGAACACTGTAGAGAGCTCAGAAAAATGAGGACGTCAAAAATGTCCTCATTTTTCAGAGTGTCCTGATAGTGTAGGTGTGTTATCATAAAAATGTCCTGATTTGTCATGAAAACAAGTACGCACGCACGCACACACGCACACACACACACACACACACACACACACACAAAGGCAGATTATTCTGCTCTCCCTCTAAAACAGGGATTAGTCAGCTGCTCCTCTAATAGAAAAACTGGCCTAAATAATTTTGTAGCACACACACACGCCACTGAATGCCTATGTGTGTGTGTGTGTGTGTGTGTGTGTGTAGAGAGAGAGAGTTTAGTTGAGGTTAAGAATGTGGAATTACAGAATGTTCCTGTGGTTTTGTGCATTAGTTTGTTTGTTGTTAAAGCGTTTCCATCTGCAGTGAGTAAATATCAGGATATCGTGTGACCAGGATTAATGGTTATTTTTGTGATATTAAATATAAAAACATTGGATATTTATTGTATTAAAAGCTGCTTGATAATAACATGCTAGCACCTTGTTCATCGTGTGTGCTGCTGCAGCATCGATCCATTCTTTAAAGATTTGATTAAACGTTAGGGTTGTATTGGTGTATAGAATATGAAAATGGTCCAAAAAATGTCATTACAGCATGTAAAAATGTAAATATCTAGGTCTAAAAGGGTTAAGACCGAATGTTTCTGTGTCAATATTCAACATGCATTTCATTTCAGAAATGCCTCACTGTCACTGTATTTCCACAGTTTCCATGAACGTTTCTCCATCGGTGAAACAGCCAGAGTAACTGGACATATTTTCTATCAAAAGCTGTAGCAAGATGATGCTAATGAGTCTTTCTAATGTGGTCTTTAGTGCTTCAAGCATCAAATCCGTTCAACCTCCTTTTTATTAGAATGGTGGACCACTTTTATTATCTGTAAATAAAACTACCTGAATGTCTTTATCAGTGTACACACTAACACAGTCAGAAAGCATGTGCAATGTGTTTTATTGTGATCTAGACACTTTAACATGTTAGTGGAACTGTAATTGCTATCGGTGGGTTTTTTATTTTTATTTCATAGTAAAACTTTATTTGCAGAGTAATTATAGCTCCAAGATAAATTAATTGCAGTAAAAAGTACACAGTAATTTTCCTCCAGTGTTGAGCTTGATAACATATAAAGTGTCAAACAAATCAGGACTTTGACCAGGAGGACGTGAAAAAAAAGACACAAAAAAACAGAAAAGAGACACAAAATTACCAAAAGGAGACATACAATTATTTAAAACTGGCATAAAATACCAACAAAAGGCATACAGAAAAAATGACCACAAAAAAAACTGTGAAATGACCAAAAAGGGAGACACAACATTACAAAAATAAAATCATGAAAGACCAACAAATATAACGAAACTCACCAATAACAGTACTAAAACAGTCATAAAAGACCAAAAAAAAGATGTTAAATGACCATAAAAAACACAAATTGACCAAAGGAGACACAAAATTACTGAAACAAAGTCATAAAAGACCAACAAAAGCCGTTAACTGTCTCCCAGCAGAGCAGTGTTGGTGTCCATGTGAAACCAAAGTAAAGCTTGAGAAAAGCTGTAAAATGACACAAAATTAGCCCCAAAAAGAACAGAAATTGACAAAAAATTGCACTAAATCACCAAAAAAGACAAAATGATCTAAAATAGACATAAAATGACCAAAAAAAGACATTAAATGACCAAAGCTGTAAAATAACCATTAAAGACACAAATGGACCAAAATATATATACAATTATCAAAACAAAGACATAACATACCAACAAAAGACCTTAACTATTTCCCAGCAGAACAGCGTTGGTGTCCATGTTTTTACCAAAGTGCAGCATGTGATTCAAACATCTCTTAACTTCCTGCATCAGGTTTTTACTGAACTATGTCACTTCCAGTAGTCACATCGTCCTCCAAACTACTTCACTTCCAGCATTTACATTATTTATTTCCTCTTGAAACTGTCTTTTAGAGCCTAACCAGGAGCTGTTTGGCCCTAACCTTAGAGAAGTGCTGATGGAGGACACATTCAATCAAACTTATGATTATATATAATGACATGTTACTATATTTAGAAAGGACGCAGTGTGTCTGCGTTGCTCTCTGCTGTACCGGATATAAGTGACATATTAAACATGCTAACACACATCTGACTGCATGATTACTGGGATATTACATGTTCATTATTCTGTTTGTTGGTATTTTCACTATTTAGTTTTCCAGCCTGCTGTGACCTGTTGCATTCTGCTGACTATTTGTTCAGTTTAATACAGAACTATTTGAAATGTTCCTTATTTTAATAACAACATTCCCTCAGTCCCCAGCAGGGAGGACGGTGTGTGTTACTGTGTCTTCAAAATAAACATATCATTATGGATTTTCCCCGCTGCACTGAAGTCGCACTGAACCGTGACTTCTGTGTACCGTTACACCCCTCGTGCCCTGCGTGTGTGTCCTGTCCCTCCAGTGTACTGCAGCACAGATTTGTGTGTGTGTGTGTGTGCACGTGTGTGTGTGGTTCTTCTATTAGAATAAAAGCAGAGTGCTTACTAATTACGGTGGACACATTTCACCACTGCGGCATTCTCTGTCCTATTAAAGTCCTCGGCTGTAATTAGCCCAAAGAGACTACAGTCACTGTGTGTGTGTGTGTGTGTGGGAGGCTGAAATGTGATCATTCCTCCTGTCAGTGGACATTTTAAATGGAGATGAGGATTCCTCCTTCCAAGAACAGAGTCATAATGCAACATTAATGATAATAATTAGAGAGAAGATCTGATTGAAATGATGGAGAGAAGAAAGGAGAGAGAGAGAGAGAGAGAGAGAGAGAGAGAGAGAATAGTGATTAGTGAGCTGACTCAGACTACAGAAAGAGATGAAGGAACTAAATTAACAGGTTCTCAGAGTTGAAAGGAGGCTGATGGGATTAGACAGAACTTCCACATTCAGCACGTTCAATTTCACTGCAAACTGCATCAGAAAACTGAACATTTAGAAAAGAAACCAGCAGCAACAGCCCGGTGATCACTGCACTACTACTTGGACAAAAAAGACGTGAAAACGACTAAAATAGACACAAAAATAGACACAAAAATGACAAAAAAATGACATGAAAAACATGAAATTAGACAAAAAAGGATGTAAAATGACCATAAAAAGCCCTTAACTGTCTCCAAGTGTTGGTGTCCATGTGAAACCAAAGTGCAGCAGTGATTCAAACATTAATAAACATTAATGATCATAACTGGAGAGAAGATCTGATTCAGGGATATGCAAATGGAGGCCCAGGGGCCGCATATGGCCCGCACCATCACTTGAAGTGGCCCTCAGTACAACTACATGCATTTGAACTACTTGCACTGAAAAAAAAAGAAATCACAGTAAGTGGTTATTTTTTATTTGCTTCAAAGATTCTGTATTCCTATTTATACTGTTATACATGCATTTGAGCATGATATGTGTTAAGTTACTGCACTGTAAATATATTTAAAATTGCAGTTTCATCATATCTGGTTAAGTGCACGGTCCTATATGTGGCTCTGTGGTAGTTTCGATGAAAAATTGTGGCTCCCTCCACCATTTAAGTTGCTCATCCATGATCTGATTGAAATGACGGAGAGATGAAACAAAACAGAGAGAGAGAGAGAAAGAGAAAGAGTGAGAGAGACTTATTTTATATTTTCCTGTGCAATGACAATAAAGATTATTCTATTCTATTCTACTCTATTCTATTCAAGGGTGGAGCCAGGCACCAGGGGGTCTGAGGAGATTTATTTCCTATTTACAGCAGCTATTTTAAAAGCCATTTGACTTTATATAATTCCTAAAAATCTGTACGTCCTTTGGGGGACAATAAATTATGGTAAAGTGAATTGAAATATTGAAATGAATCGATTAGTTGATCAACAGACAGAAATAAACGTCAGGACCTCTACCAGATTGGATTTATTAAACTGTTATCGATGACAGATTATGGAGATGGAGGCTGATGAAGTGAATGTTTAAACTGGAATCAGATCTTTTTTATTGGATTATGCACAGAAATGATTCTACGAAGGTTACAAAAGGCTGCTTTCTGTAAGAAATAACTTACTTCAAGAATATTAAACATTATTATACAATCAATTACAGTGTCATTTACCTCACAATCTTTGCAGAAACTGTCCGAGACATTACTGACCTGTAGCTGCTCTGCAGGAGAAACTATGTAAAGATTTCTTAATCACCTCAAGCATAATTTCCTGCATTGTAGCTTCTGTTTTCATATTGGTGCACAACGCTGATACCGATAGACACCAAAAGACCTATAATAAACCAGCAGCACCAAACTAATATATCTTTTCATGCAAAAATGTCAGAAAATGCAGTCATTAACAGCTTTTTCCTTGCTTTATATCATAATAAACTGAATATCTTTGGAAGTTTGACTGACAAAACAAGACATTTGAAGACATCACTTCAGACATTGAAACTAACATCAACATTTTTGCACTATTTTCTGCCATTTGTAGACCAAACAATCAACCATTTTTAAAAGAAAGACAAGGAGGGGACTTCAGGGGGACAGCTTTATCAGCTGGGAGTAAGAAGAAGCAGACTGTCACTTCTGTTTGCAGACTAAAGGAGAGGAGCATAAAAAAAGACTCCTTTTCTGTGGTTCAGGTGTCTCAAACTGAGACACCTGAACAGACAGACGCCTTCACAGAGCGACCTGGTTTAGTTTGCAGAGTGTGAACATTGTGTAAAGTCTGAGAGGAAAGAGACACTGACACTGATGGAGAGAGATCATAGGGGAGGAGAGAAAAGGTGTCAGACATGATTATAGAGAAACCAGGTGACCAATAAAAGTGCAGAATCAGAGGACAGGAAATGGAAACTGAAGGAACTGTCAGGTACAAGAGAGAGAGAGAGAGGAAGAGAAGAGCAATCCTCAAAATTTTCCATTAGCCTCTTACACACACACACACACACACACACACACACTGAAGCTGACAAACACACAGGACAAGCACTAAAGTTACCTCACACACACTCTGACTGGGTGTGTGATAATCCAGCAGACTCAGCTCTGGTTCCACTACACTGGCGTAATTGGAGAATTGGAAAAGGAACATGAAAGCCAAATGTGATTAGTGGTGTGTGGAGAGCAGGTCAGAGCCACAGATCCTGTGAGCTGATAAAAGGCCTCGCTGTGTGACTCCCATGTTCAAAATAATGGTGTTGGTGGGACGGAGCCACCGGGGAGTCACCGATCAGAGCTGCCAGCTCCGTCTGATATCATGTGCTATTGATCCACATGGTGTCCACTCGATATGTTGGAAAGTCTTTGAGCTTTGCCACAGTGTAATAGTCTCATATACTTCATGTCATTTCTGCTCTTTAACCTCATGAGTATCTGCATGCATCACATTCAGCTGCATTTAAAGTGATTCATGTACATACATATCTGCAGGCAGCACAGCTGATCAAAGTATTGCTATGTTTATATATCTGCAGGATTACGAATTGAACATTTCCTATGACTGCAGCTTCACAATAAAATCATTTAGGTTGAAGTATATAATGAAGTAGTCACAGGAAATGCAGGGTGTGCAGACCACTGTGGGTAGTCAAAAAAGTCTATGAAACTAGACAAAACAGTATTTTTCTGCATTTTTTAACAGCAGATCAGTCAGTTTGAAATGTTGCAGCGAAGAGCAGAAACAGTGAGCTGCACAACTTCTCAGACCTCTCAGAGAGGAAACCAGCTGCCTTCACTTCTGCTGTTAGCAGATTTAAATATCAGATCCAGCTGCAAACAGATTTATGGAAAAAAGCCAATTAGTGTCTCACTTTTATTGAAACAACAATAATTTGTTTTGCTGCCATCAGTACCCTGGGACCTGCAGGATTATACTGTATAACTGCAATAAATAATGTATCTATAATGTCATTTGAAGACCATTTAATGCAATGGAAATATTGATTGTGTGTTTGTGTAGTTGTGATGGTGTAAATCCAAAAATGGTTGTGAACACCATTCTTTTATGGCATCATGGTGACAAACATGTTCATTATTATGTTTACAAAAATGCATGTAAACACATCAGGGGATAGCGTATGATATTAGGATTTAAACTTGAACAAGAAATGGCGGACTTAAATGCTTGAATGGCAAACTTAAATGTTTGAAAATAAATGCTTCAATTATAATTTCCATCACCAGGTTATTCAGAAAACAAATTGATTTGATTGAAATGTAATTCCTAGGAGAGCGGTTCAGAGGAAGATAAACACATAGCGCGGCTCTCATAAACATCTGAAATGAGTTGTGTGTCTTTAAAGCAGCTTAAAGAACCTTTCACATACCAGACTTCCTTTAGAAAACCTCTCATTTTACTGCAGCAGGGTCTGACAGACGAAAACACGGAGGACTTTCACCAGGAGAACGTGGTTCATGTCCCATGTGGAAACAAAACTTTTCCATAATTTATGTTTTTTCCGTAACTTCCGTGACTCACGTCGTCTTCATAACTCCTTCAATTTTGCCATCATTTATTTCCTGTGTAAACTGTCTTTTAGAGTCTAACCAGGAAGGTTTCTGCCCTAAACCTAGCTCAGTGGTTTTGTAGCCAAAAAGTGCAAATTTTAACAGCATTAAACCGTACGTTCGCTCTGTACCGTGAACCACCAAACGCTCATAGGAGTCTATGGGTGGTGCTGACAGACAGACAGATGGTCCCTATGTGAGGGGGGCTCCCCCAGCAGCCCTGCAGGCCCTGAGAGTCAACAGCACATCAACTCTCTAGCTGCAGCAGCATCGTGCTGCAGGCTGCAGCTCGTCTCCAGCAGCTGCCATTGTAAACTGTGGAGACGGAGCCTGGCTGTCATTGATCACGGCCTCTCCAAATCCCCTGGGCAAAACACAATCCAGATTTTTTCAGGATGATCTGACACACAAACAGTAGACTCCCTCTCTCCTCTCATCCCTCCCTCCCTCTCTACTTGACCATCCATGCAGCTTCCCCTCCATCTATTTTTATCCTCTTTTCACTTTCTTAATCCCATGTTTCTTTGCACTCTCCATTCATCATCGTCAACCCAACATCCAATTTTCTCCTCCTCCTACTCCTCCTCGTTTCTCTCTCCTCCCATACACCTTCTGATGAAATGATCACTCCCTCACATTCTTTCATGGCTCTTTCTTTTGGGAGGAAATCACCAAAAACAACCCAACACTGCTGCAGCTTATCTATCTAGTTTTCATTGTCTTTTCAAATGGCTGAACACAAGGCAAAAATAATAGTTTGGACTGATTCTTTATGGCTGTAACTGACCTGCTGAAAAAAGTTTGTGTCCTGTCATTTTGCAAAGAGTGTCAGTTTTTATGGCCGAGCTAAATCAATAATTAGTTTACCAAAGGATGTTCTTCTGTTGTTAGCTTTAGTGCCTCTCAGTAAAAGACAATTGAGCGAGACATGGCTGCAGCCAATAAAACTGTCTGACTCCCGTCCAGTACACAGCATTAACTTTTATCCACTCTCATTCTCTCATTGTTCACGTTTTATCTGCTTTCAAGGACAGCGAGGGCTGCAGACCAGCATTAGTTTCTCCATGTGTTGCCATTTACATGTTTTAAGGTTATTATTTTCAATATGCAGCACTTTTAGAACACTAATGGTGGATGTTTTTTAGTAATAATCTGCCTGTCTGAGGGGGCTGACACCTGAGCAGAGTCACATTACACGATATGGGCTTGTGGATAATTAGTGTGAGTGGGAGAGGAGTCTGTGCTCCCACACCCACTCCACTGACTCACATCAGTCACTTCTAACAGAGTGGAGGTCAGCACGGTGTCAACGCTTTACTGGGAGCAAATGGCTTTTTTCTGCCCTCGATACACTGGAAAGTGATGCACGAATCGACCAGGAATAAGCTGCTCATTAATTAAACACATTGACTTTTCAGCACCTTACTTTGTCTGACTGGAGCACTTAAGACTGGTTACCACACTTAAGCAGAGGGAGAGTTCACAGACGAATGGTGGCTGCATATGTGTTACATTAAACTTAAATTAGACTTAAACAGACCCTTTGTAACATCCAGCTGACTCTTTTACTACTTTTCCTGCAAAATAAAAGACAAAAACCACATGAAAAGTGCAACTCGCACAGAACTTGTCAGTCAGTTTGACAGTGAGCAGATTTATGAAGAAAAAAAAATAGACCATTGTTATCTTTAATTTTTTGCTACTTTTAATGCCTGCTACAACTAAAGGTACATTTGTTTGGACAAAAATAATGATAACAACAAAAACTGCTGATAAGAGTTTAATTTAACAGCTGACATCTAGACATTTTCATGGTTTTCTTGATAATGATAACCAAAATTATTATTTAGTCCTAATAAATGTGCCTTTAGTTGTACCAGGCATTTAATTGAACAACATAGCAAGGAGAAACCAAGGTTGGTCTAATATTTTTTTCCATGACTGTAGGCCTAAAAGAATATCACAAATATTTCAGTGTATTCTTAAAATAACGATATTATTGACAATATGACAAAAACTGAAAAATATATAAAAAATATGACTTTTTAAAATTATTTGAGTCTGTATAAATAAAAGTCATACAACAAAATAAATACCATGAATCTAACTTGTCTCTACAGTTGGCAAATACAAAACAAATGTTACTCTTGACTCTTCAGCGCAAAATGGAAGTATAAGAAAATAATACAAATAATATTGCAAATGTCAGTGGTGGAATTTAACCAAGTACATTTACTCAAGTACTGTACTTAATTACAATTTTGTGTACTTTACTTGAGTATTACTTCTACTCCACAACAATTTAAAGGCAAACATTCACTACATTTAGCTGACAGCTTTAATCACTTTTCACATCAAGAAAAATGTGATAAAACATTTTTATAAACCACATAACAGTATATTAAGTAGTTTAAATGAGCAGTTACCTTGGTGACAGTAAATGCTGCTTACATAAATGCATCAAACATAATAATCTAACAAAATATTTAGAATATATAAAACAATCTGAGTGGGGTCATTATGCATAACGAGTACTTTTACTCTTGTTACTTTTAATACATTTGGTACTTTTGTTTGTTTGGTACTTTAACTTATGTAAGTTTCTGATGCAATGATTTGACGTCACTATGTCAAGAAGTAAGAATGTTGCCATTATCGTGATATGGATTTTTTTGTATCATATAAAAATGATACTGGTATTATCGTGAATGATACAATAAGGCCAACCTCTAATCCAGACAGTTTTGTTTGCATTTGGATCACAGAATGATCTGCTCGCTCAAACATGTTAATCCTCTGTGAATACTGCAGCAGAGACAGACAAAAGGAGCATCAGGGAGAATAAATCTGGAGGTGTCCGGCTGTTTCTCTACTCTGATCTGATCTTCTGCAGATAAGAGAGGAGAGGAGTCACACAGAAACAAAAAGAAACAGACAGAGATGTAATCTCTATTCTTGTTACTTTACATCTACTATTACATCTTTACATCAAAGGTTTCCTTTCTCTCCACGGCTCAGTGATTATCTGACCCTCAGAAAATTAATCAACAGGAGTTCATTTTTTAAGTAATTTGTCACCAAAATGTTCTCCTCAGCTTCTCTAATTCCAGCATTCTGCTGCTTTTGTTGATAATATCATCAATGAACTACTGGACAAGGAGACTTGTGATGCACATTTTTCACCATTTTCTGAAATTTAAAGGACTAATTAATTATTAAAAAAACAAATTATGGAATAATGAATAATGAAAACCATCAGTTCTGGCATCATTTACTTTTTACAGTTGATCCTATAAACTACATAAACAATTAAATCCTATGAGCAATAAAATCTCTGAATTCAGAGACAGTTTGTCTACATAAACCCAACAACTCCTTTCATTCATTTCTGTGTAATATGACTTTAACATGACAACTCATGTGGCAAACTTTTCTCAAACATTCTCAACATTTGAATTATTCCAACAACACATGAATGCTTTGTTTAACAACATATATCACTGAACTGTTTTACAGCTGTTGTAACCCATTATTGACACTGCAGAGATGAACATATTACCACACTTGAGCCTTAACAGTTCATTAGTTGTGACCAACTGGCTGACAACAAAGCCAAACATCAAGCAAGTGCAACAACACAAGACATAACAAGCCAGCTAATATTAGGTTTCTTGCTTCAGGAGACTTGTGCTGCACATTTTTCACCATTTTCTGAAATGTCATGGACTAATTAATTATTAAAAAACAAATGAATCATCATCAACAATGGAAATCATCAGTTCTGGCATCTTTTGCCTATTACGGTTGATCTTACACTATCCGCTACATAAACAATTTAATGCTATCGCTCTTTTCCACTCTTTATCACTCCAAGATTATTCTTCCTCCTCCTCTCAGAGGGATCTGAAGCTCAGAATCTGTCACTGAGATCTATCAATCCATCCTGCCTCTCGATCGATCGATCCATTAATTCATCGTTTTACGCGTCCATTGATTTATCGAGTCATCACTAACTGATCCATCCATCTCTCTGACACATGATGGACAGACCACACCCACATCCCCCCACCAGCCTCTCCTGGAGCTCTGATTACAGACCAAATACAGAAAACAAGCATCTTATTTCAGTAAAAGGTTCCAAAACTATATGTTTTTATATAACAGCTACCAGATTTAAAAAATGACTGCAGGGATTTGTTTGTTTGAAAACCAGAGCATCAGCAGGTCCAGCTCTGATGTAATGTTCTTCAGTTTATTCTAAAAGTGTTGGATGGGCTTCAGGCTTCTCAACAAACTGATAAAAAAACATTTCTTTACAGAGCTGGCTCTGTTCATCAGGGTCATGTTGAAACAGGAAAGGGTGAAACACAAACTTGAAAGAAAACTATGTTCTAAAATATGACTGTCAAGGTTTGTGAGTGGCTCTCATTTATCAAATGAACGTAGAAACAAGCGCAGATCTGAGTGTATATATTTCGTCTTACGACAGGGTTCACGTGGGATTTATCAAACGCTTGTATCTGTCCAATCACATCGTAAAAATGGTCGGCTGTTGATAAATGTGGTGGCTGGAAACAAGCGTCATCTGAATGTCACACCCTAATATATATAATGTGATGATCCCCTCCCCCTCTGTGTGTTGTGGCATGCTTTCTCTCTTTTGTAGGAGGGGCCACAGGTCAGGCCACTCCTCCAGTCTGCTGAGGCTGGAGGAGGCTGGAGATGCACACCTGAATCCAGTCTTAATCAGTGAGGCTATTTAGGCCGCGTTCAGACTGCAGGCGAATCTGATTCAAATCAGATTCCAACTCAAATCCGATTTTTAGGGCTGACTGTCCACACTATTTTTAGCAAGTGTCCAAATCGGATATGGCTCTGTTCAGACTGGGCCACATTATTGACTGATCTGACAGGTTGCTGTAGTAACGGCGTCTGACGTCGTCATGGCGCCAGACGTCATATAATTGCGACAGCGACAAGAACAACAACAACAAACATGAGGGAGGCAGGTCACCTCAGTATATTGGCCTTATCACTGTCCAGTAGAGGTGCAGAACATCTCAGACGCACCAGGGGAGAAACCGGGCGGATGGACGCCCCCGTCGGGCCCGTATGAGTCGGACGCGGCTGCCGGTGGACACCTCTTCTCCGCGGCTGGCAGTCTGAACGCGGCCATAGAGGAGCTGAGGCCTCAGATCTCTCTCTCTCTCTCTCCTATACAGCCACAACCTTGGTTTGTTTTAGTTGGTCTAGTTTAGTTGGTTTTGTTTGTTAGTTACTTTCAGCTTATAAACCTGCATTTCATCACATCTCATGCATGCACACACCTCACCACTGATATACTGACTCACATATTTAAGTTTCTTTGTGTTGTTTTCAATTAATTAAATAAACATTATTTTCTTATAACTTGAATACATGTGTGGTCTCCCTTGTTTTGTTGTGATCTGTGAGCCGGTTCATGACAATAATATATACCAGATTTAGGTGGGTCGCCTCGAGAGTTTATGACAACGAAGGACGCAATACAACCAAAAAGGGGATTTTTTTTTCTTTTTTTTTTTAACTCACCGTTAGCAGCAAAGTGCACCATGACAAATAACAACAGGAGGAAATAGGCATTTTACAGAAATGCGCAGCGACAGAGGTTTACGAAATAAAAACTATACACTCAAAGAAGTTTAGTGAATTTTTTCAATTTTTTTTTAATTTTCCACAGCTTTTTGGTTGCAGGAATTTATTTTTGGTTATTTTTTAAGTCACTTCTCAAACAGACTTGCATTCATGTGATGTTGGTCTTTTTAACTTGTGTGGTAATTTTTTTTTCTTCTTCATTGTTTTCTTATTTTTGCATGAGTTTTATTCATGCTTGTTCTGTCAAAGCACTTTGTGAACGCTGTTTTTTAGGGTGCTATAAAAAAGGCATTATTATTATTTTGCATCATTCACATCCAAACTCATAAATGTCGAGCCTTGCGAAGAAATGATCTTACGCCCACTTTACGCTCACTTTCTGACGTACGCTCGTTTGATAAATGAGGGCCAGTGTGTGTGAAAGAGTGTCCATTTATTTCTTATCAGTCAGTGCAAACAAAACCTTTCTAATGTGCAGCTTCTTTATGTTTATTTCTGTTCTGTATCCACTTTAATAAATTCTAAGCAGCATTTTTTTTTTTTTTACAAAAAGTGATTATAATCTCCAGAGACCATTCTGCTCATTTTAAAGGTCAAATAAAAAGGCTTAATATTCCTCCGTTGTGCATGTTTACGCCTTCATCTCCGAGGCTGCAAGGAGGAATCACTTTACTGTTATAGTTTTCAAGGGCATGTTTAGCAGAATATTGGGAGCCACATGTGCTAAATGACCACTGGACACCAGCCAGCTGCAGCGTGCAGAAAGACTCCGGAGACGGAGCGAGTGGGCGGGAGCTCTTTGCTTATCGTTAAAGACTGATGTGTTAATGTGTTTGAGATGGAGGCACGGGGCTAATAAAACCTTTTCATGTTCAATCAGAGTTCAGACTCAGGCTGGAGCACATTAACGTGTAGTTTAACCCTGATCGGTGGATAAATAAAGATGAATATGACCACTGGCTGATGCTGGAGAGCATGTGTTATTGATCTGAAACCCCACAGACGGCTCAGGCAGGACGGAGGAGGAACAGTTAGTGTCTCACATGCTGACTGACAGGCCGGTCTCCCGGGTCACACAGTGAAGCCAGAGTTATTGATCAGACATGAAGATTAGCACTAATAACTCCTGAGACAGTAAGACTGAGACTAAAGCGGCTTTCACCCATACACACAGTCTATCACTTCAAAGTTCAGGGACATTTCCTGCATGTGTGAACAGGAACGGATCGATATTCATGGAAATCTGACAGCTTCCCAACTAAAAAAATCCATGCTTCAACTTCAGTGTTCATCAGTTTAAAGTTGAACCAACAACAATAATTATTATTGCTTAGAGGGTTTAAACAATATGTGAATTCCCTAAAACCTCGAAAACATTTCTTTAACCGACGAATTATCAGAGTTAATGCTAATAAATAGCTTTACTTAAAAATCTTGGTCACTCTAAGTGGACAGCAGCCAACAGTTATGATCTAACAGCATGTTACAAATTATATGTTAAAATCTGTGAATTCAGAGAAAGTTTGTCTCCATAAACCCAACAACTGCTTTCATCCATTTCTGTGTAATATGACGTCAAAACAGCAATTTTCGTAAACATTCAAGACATTGCAATTATTCCGACACCACATGAATGCAGCGTAACATCACTGGAACGTATAACAACAACTGTTTTATAACTGTTATAAGACATTATTTACATTAACAAACATGATCTAACGTTACCCTAATTTGTAAGTGACTTGACACTGAAGAGATGAACATATTTCCACATGAAACTTGATTCTTATGATTTCATTAATTGTGACCAACTGGCTGACAACAAAGGCAAACATCAAGAAAGTCAAGTCAAGTCAAATCAAAGTTTATTTATAGAGACATTTAAAAACAACCTCAGTTGACCAAAGTGCTGTACAGTTATTAAAATACAATAAAATTCATACATGAATATAGTTATAGTAAATAAAAATAATGAAAACAATAAAATACTAAAAACAGTAAAACAATAAAATAGTAAGTCCAACAACACAAGACATAACAAGCCAGCTAATATTAGCAAAAAGTCCAGCTTGGTGCTTATCTGCAGTGTTTTACTTTACAAAACTCTCTAAAAGCCAGGCTTGACTCTTGGCCGGTGGCAGCTTTCTGAATCATTCACTCGTATTCTCATCTTATTTTCCTCCAGCAACGTCCTTTTTTGTCTCATCAGTGCTGGCATGATGTCCATAACTTGCAGGGCTCCTGAACCCGGGTCTAAACATGACGCTGGCACCACTAGCCCCACTCTGCACCTGAAACCTCCTCCTCCAAGGAACTAACGTGACACTTTGCAGTTAACTTGAACTTAGCAACAAGTGGCTTTCTGTCTATCAGGAAACTAAATAAACAAATGATCTAAGATTAAGATTTCCTTTATTAGTCTTGCAGCGGGGAAATTTCAAGAGTTACCTGCAGTAAAAAAACAATAAATAGTAAACAGCAGGATAAACTAGAAATATAAGAGAGGTATTAGCAAATAAACAAGTAAAAACTATAATAAAGTATTAACAATTCACAATATAAACAAGTAGAAATATAAAAAGTATAAAAATGTAAACAAAAGTTAAATAAAAACTTTAGGAATATATATAATGTATATGAATGTATAATGAATAGTATATACAATGTAGACGGAGTCAGCAGTTGGATATAGACCATCTATAACTAATAAATGGTGCTTGCTGAACGGTTGTATGAAAGCAATATCACACAGTCTACTGTACATCATCAACAGAACCACAGCTGTGATACGCTAACGTCACAACATCACTCCCTCTCGTGTTTTATTGCTTAATTGTTGTTTGACAATCCACTCACAGCTCACAACAGTTTACAGACCTTCTCTAAACAGACATGAAATAGTTCATTTCATAACAGTTCAGCATTAACTTTAAGACCTTCACACTGTTCAGGAAATTAGTTTCATTACCTAGATGCAATTATCTGTTTGCAATCACCAGAAAGCCAGTAAAATTCACCTCAGTTTAAGGATTTTGAAAGCAGCGTTTGTCTGATAGTCGGTTGTGTTTCCTTTCTCGACACCTGCTGCTTGTTAAATTACAGAGGACAGACAATCTGCCAGTCTGCCAGGAAACACAGAGGATAAATACAGTGAACGATGTGAAACCAAAGTGTCTTTAAGCTGGTTGTTCAGAGGCTGCTGCTGCAGACATCTGACCTCTACACATTTTGTGGAGGAAATGACCTCTGATTTCAGAGTGCAATTCTTTAAGTAGCAGACGCTGGTTGATGGAAAGAAGTCGTCACGGCCTCTTCATGTATTTAAAAAGCTCATTAAATCATCATTTTGCCACAGTGCAGCCAGGAAACACCTCCTAACAAGTGCATTATGTTAATGGGATGTATGGTTAAGACTGTGCTGACTAATGGCTGAGCGGCTCGTTGATGGGATGCTATTGATGTCCTCTGCACTCACTCATCATTTAAGAGTCGTGAGGGGAGACGTGTAATGCTTTTAATGGACACAAATCAATTCGGCAAACAGAGTTAAAGCCAGCTAAGTTAAACTGAAGAAGCCTTTTAAGAAATTAAAGGACGGCAGCAATGTTTTTACCCTGAAGTTTCAGAGGGGGTCGTGCAAAAAAAAAAAAAAAAAGAGAGAGGACGTGAAACTTGTGTGAGCAAAAGTGTTTAGCAGATAATTCTCAGGAAACATGAAGAGCTGTTTTTTAGTGTGACGCAGCCAGAGTCACACTTCAGATGTCTCAGTGGAACACAGAGCATTTTATATTTCACAAGTTTCATCTTGATACGATATCAAATTTATTCTCTGGACAACCAATTCAACAGTGACTTGAAGCACAGGAATGGTTTACTTTATCATCATCTAATTGAAACACAAATCTTCTCCTAACTTCAACTAAAGTTAGAGACCATGTGAGAATCTGGTGCATGAGTGCAGCATTTGCACTCAACAAAACAAAACAGAAGCTATTATAATTTCCATCATCAGCTAATTCAGAAAACAAATTGGCTTGATTGAAATGTGATTCCCAGGAGAGCGGTTCAGAGGAAGATGGACACATAGCATGACTCTTATAAAAAAGCTCCCTGTAGTTTCTTTAGAGCATCTTAACTGCGCTTTAGAGACATGAAACCAGCTGCTAAATTTGGCATGAAAGCCAAAAAACAACAACAACACAACTCTGTTTTGGTGTTTTCTAATTCCACCACTTCTCTAAGTAAATGAGTGAAGCTCTTTGCCCCCGGCTCTGTAGAATAATTACTCAGTAATGAGGGCGCTCTGGGGACCAGAGCATTTTAAGATATATCACACGCTGCTCGGGAGTTTTTTAAGTCTCTCTAACGTGTCCCAGGGGTCTCTGCACGCTTAGAGTCCATTACACTGCAAAAAATGACCAAACAGAGTCATTTCTGTTAAAGAAATAAACAGCCAGGCTATGTCAATACCTTTAAGTTCATGATAATTCTTCTTGACCTAAAAATCTCCATGAAGCTAAATGTTTAAAGAGCGTTTAAGCTGTGGGTTTAATGTATGAGCGCTGCTGCAGGGTAAGTAGTTTTATTTAAATGAATCATGGCAACAGTTGTTTTACACAGAGAGATAATTCAGTGTTCATGTATATTTACACTGATATATTATTGGGGATGTCTTGATTAAAGCGAGCAGCAGATTCAGAGCACGTCACTTTGTGCAGTGTGGATGCGCGGCTGGTGCCAGTGGGGTTTATTTTGGAGGAGAGATTTCAGGCTCCTGTGGAGCAGACAACATTATAAAGCAAACACTGTTCTGCTGGAGAGTGTTCAGAGGCCCCCAGCACAGAAAGGCCACCGCCAAGAATCCACTGGATGATTTACTGGGGATAAAAATACAAACCGCCCGGCATATTTCTTCTCAAATTTAGGACGGACAAAATACCACAATTAACTCCGCAAAAGGTTAAACTGAGCTCACTGCTGTTTTTAATTTTAAAACTGGAGGACCTTGGTTTTTAAAACGCCCTCCACGACTTCCACAGATCGCCCAATTACAGACTCATTACTTTAACTCAGCACACTTCAGAAAGAGAGCCACTCCAAAGAACATTATTCAGACTTTCTTAACCCCTTAATGAACTCCTGCTTTCAGAGAGTGAGATCAGAAAAGTGCTCATTCAAAAACAGTAAAGTTACTGACTGATCGGAGGCATTCTGCTGTGGTTTGATTGAGGAGGAGAAGAAGTTGGGAAATGGAGTTTAAAGCACATTTAAAACACTCGAAACCCACATGAGATAGTAAAAAAGCAGGATAGAAAAACTGCATTCTAAATGCCCATTTATGCAATAAAACTGATATGTGCAATACGATCAATATGTGCAGCACACTATCTACCTTGTCTATAACATTTGCAGTATTTTCAGCAGTAATTGATGTATTTTCATATGTATTCATTACATCACACATCCTTGTTTTACTCATAATGTTTGTTTTGTTGTCATGATTGTTTTAACTATGTAAAACCCTCCAAAACCCCTTTAAAATCCCTACAAACCCCCCCAAAACCCTCCAAGAAACAAAAACCCTCCAAAACTCCAAAACCCTCCAACCCCCCCCCCCCCCCATCCCTACAAAACCACCCAAAACCCCTCTCCAAAAAGCATCCAAAACTCCAAAACCCTACGAAAACCAAAACTCCCCCAAAATCCCCTCTAAAAACACTCAACCCCCCCCCCCCAAAAAAAACCCCTGCAAAAATACTCCAAAAAACCCTCCAAAAGTGTCCAAAACTCCAAAACCCTCCGAAGACCAAAAACCCCCCAAAATCCCTACAAAACCACCCAAAACCCTCAAAAAACCCTCCAAAAACCCTCCAAAAGCCCTTCAAAACTTTCCAAAGCTCTCCAAAACGCTCCCAAAAACCCTTCAAGACTGTCCAAAAATACTCCAGAACTCTCCAAAAACCTTCCAAAAACCTCCCAATCTCGATATAATGACAATAAAGGCTAATTGATTTGATTTGATTTGATTTGATTTGATTTGATTTGATTTGATTTGATTTGTAAACACACAACATCAAATACAGTTCTGCTGCAGAGTGAATGCAGTGACTCAAAGTACTGAAACACTCTCTGCTCAATGCCATCTATTCTAGCTTGTAACATCTTCATCAAGTGGTCAGTGCTAAAATACCCACATTCCTTTAAGTTTGTGCTTTCAGAGTTTACAGTTGCACGCCCTGCAGAATTACAAAGAAAGCCTCCTAACACTGACTGAGTGATTCTAAGACAAGAAGTTAAAGGGCAGAAGCCTCTGTCTTTCTCCTCCTCTTCTCTCTGCAATTATTGCTAACACGAAACAAGCAATGCCTCGCAGGAAGACCGATCGACCACTCTGCTTTAATGAATAAAAAAAAAAAAAGGACAAATGTTGTGTGTAAATGGGTTGCAGGGTAGCAGACATCAGCAGCAGGTTAAAATGCCATTAGATAAACACATGAAGCCTGATCAATCACACACAGGATAACAAGTTCTGCTATCACACACACACACACACACACACACACACACACACACACAATTGTCCAAAAACCCTACAAAGCCCAATAAAAACCCTTACAAACACTACAAAACCCTTCAAACACCATACAATAACCCTCCAAACCCTACGAAAAACCGCCATAAACCCCCCAACAACCCTACGAAACCCAAACACCCTACAAAACCCTACAAAAACCTACAAGCACCCTACAAAAACCTACAAAACCTTCCAAAACCCTACAAAAATCCTCAAACAACCCTCCAAAACCCTTCCATTATTCACTGGTTACACACACACACACACACACACACACACACACACACACACACAGTGTCTTCACTTTCTTCCACATCACAGATCCCTCCAGCAGCTTGGGGGAGGTTTTGGTGCCAGACTTTGTGTCCTCAGACACACATACATGACGAGGAGGAGAGACATGCGAGGCGGTTGTCATCTCTCATCTCCTGCTTCAACATGTGGATGCCTGTCCTCACTGTCTGAGAGGCGAGAGGAGAGGAGAAGAAAGAAAGACACACTCAGAGTGAGAGACGAGGTGGAGGAGAGTGTGTGGGTGTGTGCTGAGCATCTTTACGGATGGCGTGTTTACTCTAGCGTGCAACGTATGTATTTTAAGTCTGCGACGGGGTGTGGGTGGTGTTCTGTATTCTTCCTCTGAGGGTCCAGTGTGTGCGTGTGTGTGTGTGTGTGTGTTTGTGCTCACTGTGGGAGTGTGTGTGCACATCAGAGTCAACCCGAGGTGAGCTTCACTCCAATCATCACCCTGACATGTATGATGGAGCTGAGAAGAGAAAGAGTGTGTGTGTCGCTGTCTTCCATTTAATAATGTTGAAGATAACAGCAAAACAGAGTTTCTTCTATAGGAGGTGGGAGAAGAGGAGGAGGAGGAGGGAGAAGAGGAGCAGGAGGAGGAGGAGGAGGATGACGAAAAAGAAGGAGAGGAGGAGGAGGAGGAAGAAAAGGAAGGAGATGAGGAAGAGGAGGAGAAAGAAAAGGAAATGGAGGAGGGAGATGAGGAGAGAGAGACAGGAGGAGGGAGAGAGAGGAGGGAGAAGAAGAGGAGGAGCAGGAGGAGGAGGAGGAAGAAGAGGAGGAGGAGAAGAGAGGAGGAGGAAGAGGGAGAGGAAGAGGAGGAGGAGAAGGAGGAGGTTTCTGCTGCTCATCTGTTCAACTCAACTGTTCGTCTCCCTTTATGTGGAATAAACAAGAAGCTTTATTTAGACTTTTAAACCCTCTTTTTCAAACAGCCACAAAACAACAACCAGGCCCAGCTGGAGTTGGATCAGGAACTACAGAACCTGCTCTGCTGCTGACTCAACACTTCATAACACCTAATATCAGTTTAATAAGGGCACCATGTGGTCATTTCCATTTCCAATCATGTCCTAAATTATTTTCTTCATAATTACGTCTATAATATTTGAAAACAATGATGAATGAACTATGCCACCTCAATTGCCAAGGTGACCAACAGTCCAGTAGCCGGTAGTAGTAATGACGGGACGACGTAAGCCATGGAAGTTACGGAAAAAATGGAAGTTATGGATAAAGTAATTTACTTTCGTTCCCCTGGTGAAAGTCCTCCGTTTGTTCATCACATCTTCCCTTTCAGTCTGTGAAAAGACCTTGAGTAACAAACTTTGACCTGACTAAATTGACTTTTCATGGAGCAGACATCTAATTTTTTTTTAGGAAAAACATGTTTCTGAATGGAGACGGACCTTAAATTTACAACGATGAACGATATATAACGCTACCGTTTCATATACTGATTATTTTCTGAATTAATCTGGTATGACAATGTCAGAAAGTAGTGAAAACGTCCATTACAGCTGATGTGTTAATATCTTGTAATATACAGTGATATGAGACAGAAAAGCTCTTGTTTACATTTTAAATGTGTGAACATTTTATTTATCGATTATCAAAAATGTTCTGATTGATTTTCAGTTTGAGACCTAATGTGAGAAAACAGCATTTTTTCCTCAAAAGGCAGTTTTCTAGTTTTGCATTAAAGGGAATGATCCTGATCCACTTATTGACTGGATTGAATGGAAAGTGAATTAAACCCTTGTGGACTCTTTAATCTAATAAGATTAACAAGGCATTTCTAATCCACAAACAACCAGGACTTTACAGCTTTATAAAACCTCTCTCAGCCCCGCAGCCTCCGAGACTGATTTTACTGCTGCTGTTCACCCAGAACACTGAAAACACGTCGTTAGCTCAGAGTCACTATCAAAGCCAGCCTCTAAATGTTGCATCCTTTACTGTAATGTCTATCTTAATGAGTTTAAACGTCTTATTTGTCCCATCAGCTCTGTCCAGGAGTCGCTGTAACCCTCGCAGCACCACAGAGCTGGTTTAGCTCTATGCAGCGCCGCTGCTCCTGAACAACGAGTGTAATGACAGTGTTTTATCTAATAAGATCAGCAGCACTCTGTCTAATCAATCCTCCAGCCACCTCCTCCACTGTCACAGAAACAGCATTAGCATTTTTATGGCGCAGCTAGGGTACACAAATGTCATCATGATTTCTGATATCAGCTTATATTACTCTCGTTAAGGCGGCGGCCTACAATAACACTCTCCCCGGATGGAAATATAACCGATTGATGTATGCTATGTATTCCAACATGGAGGAATAAATCCACAGCCCGTCTCTCTGTAATGCTCTGTGATGGAGTCAGCAGGCAGCTCTCACAAAGCAAACATCCCTGTGATAAGAGAGTATCAGGTAACACAAAGTCTGGGGACAGATACTCCAAAACCCCAAAAAACATCTAAAACCCCTACAAAATCCCTGCAAAACCTTACAAACCCTACTAAAACCTCCAAAAACCCTACAAAACCCTACAAAACCATACAATAACTACAGAACCCTACAAAACCCTACAAAAACCCTGCAAAAAAACCCTACAAAACCTTACAACAACCCTACAAAAAACACCAAAACCATATAAAACCCCCACAACACCCTACAAAAACCCTACAAAACCATACAAACCCCCCAAAAAACATACAAAAGAAATCTGAAATCTGAAATCTGTCAAAAACCTGCCAAAACCCTCCGTCCTCCCCTGGGTTTACAATAATGTACTCATTTATTTTCTTAATGTGCTTCATTTGGATGACTCCTGGGTGTGACTGTACTTCATTAAAGGCCACTAAAAGGCCAACAATACAATAAAATGTGCACATTTTCCAACCAAAAAAATACTAAAATATGATTTAAACAGCAAACTATCTTTTTTCTTCTTTTCTTTTAAGCTCATCTCTTCCTCCTCCATGGTGTTGACTGACCTGGTTAGCTAAAGAACGCCTTCCTATTCAAGTTATTTTTCCTTACTGGATAATCTCCAAACCTAAATGGACATGAGGAATTCTATAGGAAATGCTCAGGGCGATGTATGGATTACAGAGTGGAAACCAGAGCTGGACTGAGAGGATGCATGTGTGCACAACACAGAGACAGAAGAGCTGAAACAGCAACATGGAGACAAAAGCATGAGACAGCACATCAGATCACATAGTGGCAATGCAGAGGCACACAGAAAGACACACACAGTATATAAAACAGATGAAATGAAAATATGTCCATGCAGAATTGATGTTTTCCCTGCTGTTAAATAAAAGTATCTGATTGATACACTACACTGACTTTAGACAGACTTATAGTCACACATCAACACTTTGAACTGCTCTTATTTGTGTGTGCTCACTTCAAAGAGGTATGTGTTTATGCACTTTAATGTGTGGATCTGTGAGAATGTAAAGCTATGCATTAGTGTAAAAGGCCACTTATACTCAAAAAGCTGTGGATAAACAGTTCCAGTCTGTATCTCTGTGTTGTGATTTGATTTAGCAGAAAGACTCGAGCCTCGAGACGTTTTTAGAGCAGGTGAAATCTCTGAGGGAAGCAGGTTCCTGGAGAGCCTCGGACCAATGTTTTTATAATTCTCTGAGTGTCTGGTACACGCAGAGTGCAGGAATAAAACTTGTGAACAAATGAGAATGGCTGTCTAATTGTTTCTCTTCCTGTTCTGATTAAGCTGCTGTTGATGTCTGCTCTGCTCGGGGAGTCATTAGTTAGGAGTAAGCGGCTGAGCAGCTTTAACCCCAGATGAGTCTATAAACAGAATGTGAAATTAAACCAGCTACACCATTGATGTGGGTAAAGTCTGGGTTTGTCTGAATCCCATTAGTCACTTCTACCAACCACTTTGGCAGGAATCCAAAAAGTCCTCAGAGCTGAAAAACAAAAGGCAGAACTCCTCTCAGCTGTTGCAGCGAGTTAAGGTTTAGTTATCTGATTAAGGTCTGAAAACAGGGATGAAACTACAGCATCCAGTTTTTAAACTCACTCACTCTGATCTGACCACCTCTCCAACAAAACGTCATTATTCAACTACAATCCAAGAAGATGCAGTCAGGTTCTGACTGGTAAAAAGACTCTGAGTTAGTTATTTAGGGAAACATAAATATGAGATTATTCGTCAAAGCTCTTTTTATTTTTATTTGGCCTTACAGATTAGTAACTTGTGTACTAATATGAACTCATGTATGGTGGACCTGGCCGATATTTTTCTGTCTGAGGCTGTTATCGACTCAGTTTTAGGAAACCAGAAGACCTAAGGCCACTTTTCACAACAACCATGTCATGATAACTTGTCTTGAAGGAGCAAAATCACGCAAAAAAGTTAGACACGACCTCTGGCCTCAAAATATCTGAATGAAAATATGCTCTATATTTCACTCTGCTGGTGGGGTGGAGGCTTTTTTTGGAGGGTGTTTGGAGGGTTTTGGGAGATGGGGTTCTTTTGGAGAGTTTTGGCAGGTTTTTGGAGGGTTTTGGAGAGTTTTTGAGGGTTTTTGGAGGATTTTTGGATGGTTTTGGGCTATCTGGACCCCAGACTTTGTGTTATCTAGTGTAGTCTCCTTTTTACAGAGATGCCTGCTTTATGATAATCTGCAGAACATGAGCTGCTTCTCAGATTAATCTAAACTTCTATTTGACCTCTACCGTTGACCTACTGTGTGCCTTAAAGACCCTCTAAAGTCCTCCAGCTCTCCCTCTCTAAAAAATGATTCTGAATGTTAAAACAACACAACTTTGTAAATTATTTGAAGGATGTAAAAGACAACAGTATGATGATGTAACTTTCAGCTGTTACTGTATGATAAGATAAGATAGAAATAGACTTAGTATTTGCAGATTAAACTGACATTGCAGTATTTTCTTGTCCGGATATATAAACTGCACATTGGTTATACATGTATAGATATGAATGGTTAATCCCCAGAAGGAAATCCTGAACCACCAGCGGCTCTAACCCGCTAAGCTGAATCCCCCCACAGGACTGCACAGACCAACCGCTGAGAAGTACAGAATATTTCTGCTTCATTATGAAACTGCAGCAAGCCAACATTGACTATGAATGTGAAACAGTGGATTAGTCATTGGAAAATAAAACTGTGGAAAGTTGTAGCCAAAACACTGCTTGACAACAACTTGACATCAATTTAGGAGCAAAAATTTGTCGGCACGGATTATGGCTGTGATCTCTGTCACCGGACAGCTCTGAGCTGTAACCAAAATGGAAAAAATTGTCAAAATAAACACAGCACTGTGACAAAGAGAGAGCAGCAGAGCAGGTGTAACCAAAATCCTCCGAAAGTCCTAAAAAACCCTACAAAACTCTCAAAAAAACCCTCCAAAACTCTCAAAAAACTCACCAAAACCCTCCAAAAACCCACCAAAACCCTCCAAAACTCTCAAAAACAACAACAAAAAAAGGCTAAAAAGTTGCATTTTTAGAACGACCTGTCTAAAGGTGGACAAGTCCTTAGTTCCCTTAAAGAGAACCCAGTCCACAACTGAAAGCACCAGGATACTTAATGAAAGGCCACTAAAGGGCCAACAATACAATAAAATGTGCACATTTTCCAACCAACAAAATGACTGAAATATTATTTAAACAGCAAACTATCTTTTTTCTTCTTTTCTTTTAAGCTCATCTCTTCCTCCTCCATGGTGTTGACTGACCTGGTTAGCTAAAGAATGCCTTCCTATTCAAGTTATTTTTCCTTACTGGATAATCTCCAGAACAAAAGCAACATGAAGAATTCTATAGGGAAATGCTCGGGGCGATGTATGGATTACAGAGTGGAAACCAGAGCTGGACTGAGAGGATGCATGTGTGCACACAACACAGAGACAGAAGAGCTGAAACAGCAGCATGGAGCGAGCCAGAGACAAAAGCATGAGACAGCACATCAGATCACTGCAGCAAGCCAACATCAACTATGAATGGGAAACAGTGGATTAGTCATTGGAAATTAAAACAGTGGAAAGTTGTAGCCAAAACACTTTTTAACTTCACTACTTGACAACAACTTGACATCAATTTAGGAGTAGGAATTTGTCTGCACGGATTCTCACTGTAACCTCTGACACCAGGCAGTTCTAAGCTGGAACTAAAATGGAAAAATCTGCCAAAATAAACACAGCAATGTGACACAGAGAGGGCGGCAGAGCAGGTGTGACCGGGACCATTTTCATATTAACACAGAATGGATTTTTTTGCAGATAATGCCACATCACTGTGACTCCTCCTGGCTTTGTACCCGTCTGGCCCCGACCACAGCCGGGGTCCGGAGCCATTAGTCAGACAGAGGTGAGCGTGGCGTGTCGATCAGCGGCGGGACCCGTCACAATGAGTTGTAAGGTTGTTCTAATGGGGTCAGCTGGCTCTGGCCTCATTCCACAGTCTGAGAATTATTTCTAGACAGCGGCATGGACTCTATCAGTCCAAACAGCCGGGCTATTTCTGCCCACGCCGTCATGCACGATGCATGAGGGATTATTACTGAGGACACATCAGCATCAACAAACACACAGCAGGAACTTTACAAGTCATTATGATGATGAACACACACACACACACACACACACACACACACACAGTGCTGGGTATTTCTGCTGGAAATGAGGATTACGTCAAAACTTCCACAATGTGAAAAGAAAGAGCACGTTTATGTTTCCGTGTGTGTGTGTGCTGATGACATCCAGAGCAATGATAGGATCTTTAACCTCTCCGATAATGACAATCATGATGGCAGTGAAGTGGAGATGAGAGGTGGAGAGGAAAGAAGGATGGCGCCGTAATGATACTTACGGCTGCAGTGGAGAGGTCAAGATGAGAGCAGGAGGAGAGGAGAGGATGAGGAGACGGGGCTGGGAGGAGGTAACGGCGGGGTCAGGGCGAGGCAGGGAGGAGAGGGGAGGAGGTGGTAGAGGGGTAAATGTGAGGTGGAGGACACGGCGAGGGACTGTGAAGGATAGAGAGAAGATCAATGAGAAGGACGGATGAGGAGGGAAATCAAGGCGAGGAGGCAGCAGGTTAGACGCACAGAGGTCAGAGGAGATGAAAAAGTGACGAGGCTGCAGGAACAGACAAGCTGGATGGATGGAGTCAGAGGGACAGAGGTGGAGGACAGGATGGACAGGTGACAGGAGAGGATGGAGGAGAGGGGAGATAACAGGGGGGATGTTGGCAGAAGAAGGCCATTTTTAAAGGAAGGAATGAAGAAGAGGACAAACAGAAGTAGGGATTGGAATAATTAATCGATGATCGATTAATGGTTGTTTAGAATTTGGTCGATCACGTGGAATTTTTAATCCATCTGTGTATTTTTTAATTCTAATTTATCTCTGACTGCGTATCAGTATCACTGAACTGAAACACGCCGAGCGTTCAGTTCTGTGGCCGTATAACCCTATGAGCTGACATATAAGTTGGATAAAGCTACAGTTTGCAAACTGAAAGTTGCAATAACAATTATAAAAGAAATACAAGAGGATTAATATGAGCAAAACTATCTTACTGTATCAAACCTTTAAATATGAAGATTACTGTGAAAACTAACCTCATGCCTCTTCAGGGCTAAAACATAAAAAAATTGAACTTCCTGACATTATCTTTACAGTTTAATCTCAGTTGAGTTAGTTTTACGACAACAAGATCAAGTCTCTTTTCGTCCTTTCAAAATAAAAGTGTCTGTTATCAAACAGGCTTTTGCATAATACTGTATATATCTTTTATTTTGCGCATGTATGCATGTTTTTATACATACTGGGGTTTGAACAAAAACATTGTGATTAATTGATTCATTTATTATTAACGTTACAGATAATCGAGTTGGCAGGTTTTTTTCCAAACGTCCATAGAAGTAATGTCACTTCACTCCCGTGCATCACGTTTTTAGGTACACATGTTGCTTCTGGTAGTCGCAACATCCTCGTAACAGATTCACATAATGAGTTTGATTTTATCCAAAACTTATTTTAGCACAAAACACAGTTAAATATGCAGAATAGTGTGCAAACTAACCGCTAAAACATAAAACACAACTCCTTGACGTTTTCTTTACAGTTTAATCTCAGTTGAGTTAGTTTTACGATCGACAGGATCAAGCCTCTTTTTGTCCTTTCAAAATAAAAGCGTCCGTTATCAAAACAGGCTTTTGCACAGTACTGTGTATATACATATATCTTTTATTTTGCCCATGAATGCCTGCAATGATTAATCAATTAAGTGATCATACATACATAATTGAGTTGGCAGGTTTCTTCCAAACGCCCAAACAGAAGCATAAAGAGAGAGGGGTGTAGGGCTGCTGGAGGCTGCTGGAGACGGAGGGCAGGATGGAGGGATAGACGGGGATAAACAGGCCAGCAGGCCTCATTAAGGCTGGATCAGGGGCTAAGCTTGAAAGGTAATTGTGTGCCTTGGTTCGGCGTGGACGGGTGCAGGCTGGCTTTGGCACATTGACCCTGGCGCTCCCTGACTTATTAACCCCATCGCTGCCGGACCTCTCTGATGCTGCAGGATCAGCTGCTGGTTGTGAGTCCTGCCTTTCTTAACATGAAACCTTCCTGAGACTTCTGGTTCAGGGACGTAACATGTGCTGCAGGTTTGATTCTGCTGTGTCACGACACATTCACATCACACCAACAGCAAAGAGAAGCAAGTGAAGCACAGAGATCTGCTGCTGCAAACTACAGACGCACGGATTAATCGGCCAACGGTCAAAAACAGATGTCGCTCTGATTTATCCTGAATTATTTACCAGTCAAATTTAATTTAACCACATGTGCTGAACAACGGGTTTACGTCGCACACACAGACATCACAGCCAAACACACATCATGAACATTCTCTTAAATCCGCATATAGATAATGCGACTCTAGACCTTCAAATTGCGTGCAATGCATGCATGAAAATCCAGTTCCTCTGTGCATATGATATACCAATTATTTCTCCATGTTTCCATTTGTCATTAGTGGTGCCCTGTAGTGACCGTAGTAATTGTGTATGATGGCAAGGCAGAGTATAAAGCACAAAAGTTGCAGTTTAGGGGGATGGGTCAAACCTACCCAGGACCCAGGAGATGTGAGAAAAAAAGGTTGTAAAATGACTGAAAAAGATGTAAAAATGACCAAAAAAGGACACAAAAGACCAAAAAATATGACAATAACCAAAAAAGACAAAATGACAATAAAAGGCACAAAATGACCAAAAATGAAAATAAAAGACACAAAATGACCAAAAAAAAAGACACAAAATTACAAAAAAAGACACAAAATGACCAAAAAAAGACACAAAATGAAAGAAAAAAAGGAAGCAAAATGACAAAAATAGAAATGAAAAGACCAAAAAAACCTCTTAACTTCCTGCATCACGTCTTTACTGAACTATGTCACTTCCAGTAATCACATCGCCCTCCTAACTACTTCACTTCCAGCATTTACATCATTTATTTCCTCTTTAAAGTGTCTTTTAGAGCCTAACCAGGAACTGTTTGGCCCTAACCTTAGAGAAGTGCTGACAGATCACATATTCAACCAAACTGCAGCTTTTTTTTTTTTTTTACTACAAAGCACCTTACCATGTCCTGCAGCCACTAGGAGCGCTGCTTTTACAAATGCTCCTTTGCATATCTTATGCATGCAAATTTAGATTTCTGCGTTTGCATTGCACAATTTTTTAAAGTGTAAAGTTGTGTTACTTGTATGCTTGTGTTACTTGTTAGCCCCAAAGTTAACAACAACTTCAGCCCAGGCTCAGCTCTGACTGTTAAACACTTTTGAGTTTAAAGTTTAAACAAGATTCTGAAACCTGCAGAGAGAAAAACCTTTAGGTCAGAACTACATGAGCAATACTCCTACCTGATGCATGCTGACACTGTGATATTTTATTCAAATAAAAACTATTTTTTACAAAGGAGTCAATTGTAATCATAATAAAGATTATTTTGGTAAATATTGAGACAATCTCGGAAACAGGCATTTAGTGAAAGCTTCTTCTCTCAGTGGATTTTCTTGTTTCTTTCTTGTCTGCAAATGTTAATGAAGCAGAAATGCCAATAAACACTTCTCAGAAAGCTGTTTGCTCTCCACTTTGTTTGTTATGTGGAGGGAAATTACCTCCTGGTACATTTTGTGGGTGGTTGAACATCTTGCCTGCTGTACGTCGGCAGGAAACAAGCCATTAATTTACAAAGAAATCAAGTTATGATCTGGTAAGAAACAAACTCCACTTCTTGTCCCTGAGGGTACAGTGATTATGTCACAGAAAAATCAGAGATTGGTTAAATTCAGAACAGAACTTGTTCTAAAAGACACAACTTAAATGCAATAAAGTGAAATAATATCTCCATCAGAGGCACAATAAAAAAAGGGAGTTGATAAAACTCTTCCCTGAAGATTACACCAACCACTGAAGCTGAAAACCACTGAAGTAGAGTTTTCACTCTCATGCCAGATCCATCCCAGAGCCAGCAGCTCTGCCTAAATCTTTCCAAACTGCCTGGGGAATCCCTCTGACCTTCAGTGGAAACTCAGAAAGTGATTCCATGATCAATATGTTACTTCTCTTCCCACAGCTCTGGTTTCTAATGGACAGGCAGAGAGCAGCAGAACAGCTCACTCATCCAGAACCTTGCACAGAAAAGATAATGAGCAAATGCTCGTCAATATACGTGACAAGTGTTGGGGCAAAGGCCAACAAGAAGCTGAGGAGACAGCCAAGAGCTGTGTGCATCAAAACTGCAGGCAAAAATCACAGAACGACACAGGAAATAAAAGCCGAGTGCAAGTGATTAGTCTCTCTCTTAGTCTGTTTGCAGCTATCTCTCACACTGCTACTGCACCAGTTATCCTTACATTTGTTGTAATGCACATTCTCAAGGACCGCTCATCTTTGTGGTGATTCAAAACCTGTTTTATTGATTGTTTTATATCATCATTGAGCGCTGACTGCTTCAGTTACTTAGCAGAAGGTTTTCATCACCTGCTGAGCTGAAAACAAGTCTCACCTCATCTGCTGCAGGACACATTCTGACCTTTGCATCTCTGTACCTGATGCTTTTTGTTTTGGGGCCTCAACATTTGTGTTTATGTTACTCACACCAGACGCAACAGCGGACACAATGGCGTTATCAATAACTATAGCTGCTCTGTAGCTGCTGTGTAAGTCTAAATCATGTCTGAATTAATAATATCATCTTAAACTCAGAGAATGGTTGACTGCCTGAACAGCATTAAAACATCAGCACGAATATAAAATAAACTCATTAGCTGTGACTTCAATTGATCAAAAAAGATGCAGAAATATTGATGCAGATTTGTAAAAAATCTGAATTCATGCTTTGTTTGTTGTTTTCGTTTCTGTCTGCAAAACAACAAATACACAACTTTTACGTTTTTACGTTTGTTTTCTGAATGGAGCTTCAGGATTATTTGAACACCTGCTCTGTAGCTGCTGTGGAAGTACCAGATAAATCACATCTGGATTTATAATATAATCTGAAACTCAGAGAATTTCATCACCTTCTACAGGAACAGTGTTTGGATGACTTCATGAACAACTAATACATCAGTGTGAACCAAAATAAACTAATTTGCTGTGACTTAATTGTAATGAATGTATCAAATATGCACTTTTGTAGTTCACTCATCTTTTGACAAATGTTTTCTTAAGACAATTTAATAATTTTAGTTAATTCAAGTAAAATTCTTGTATGGCATTACACATTAAACCCTAATACATTTCTGCACCAAAACCCAGCAATGATATGTGAATGTTTCTATATGAATTTCAAACACTATCCATCCCCACAGCAGAACCGTTTGTATATGTATATGTATATGCACGGCTCCATCACCAGGAGGTGACTTGTGCATTCTGCTGATGACACATGGCGTGACTGAGAGCTGCTACAGGACTCGCTGCTGTGTAAACTAAATTCACCGTGCCTTTAAACACAACAGCTTGGCTCCCAAACAGTTTCCAACAGTCACACACACGCAACCACACAACCCTCTTACCTGCAGCCACGACTCTCCGCAGATGATTTAAAACGATAAAAGTGGTTTTTAAAATATTCAGTAATGTGTATAGAAAGGTGAATCATGAATGATTAAAGACAGCATTATGATGAGTGCCATTAAACCTCCCTACCCTCGCCCTCAGCGGGACCATAAAGACACACTCATGCAAATATAGCCTTTCATTTCCCCACAGCAGAGAAAATGTGGACATTCAGCGCTCGGCGACGGTTACAGATGACGAGCCGGATGACATTCGGTCATCTTGGAGTGACTAAATAAGCCTGAAACACCAGTTAAATGACCCAAACTCTCTCCTCTGGATAAGCATGATGACACATAATATAGAGCAGTATTCATACAGTGTTTAATGGACGCTTTCATCTGGAACACCTCGCCGTTCCCTTTAATGCATACATTTTATGAAGCCCTCCAGGGGAACTAGACCGGTTTGTGATGTAATCTGCTATTTACTGAGCGCCTGCACACACAGAACAAAGGCTTCAATTTCATCTGCAAAATAAATATTCACCATCGTCCAATAAAAAGCATGCATCGCTGAAAGGCCAACGCTTTTCATGCAATAAAAAACAGCCTTGTTCTAGCCTCCATGTTAGTAATGGTAATGCAATGCTTTCTGAGAATGTTTTTTAGCCTGAGATGGGGGATCTTTGCAAAAAAAAAGTCAAATACATTATCATATACTGAATTATACTGTTTTGTAAAATTTCAGGAACAGATATGCGCCAAGCCTAAAAATGTTGCACTAAAGCATTTTACTGCAGAATAAAGCAACAGAAATGTAATTTGAATGTGAAATTAGCACTTTAAAATTGATTAATGAGGTTAAATATGTATTTTTAAAAAAACATGTTTTGGACTGTTTGTCAGACAGAATGCTGGGCTCTGTGAACTGATGAAGTTTCATCGATTAAATCAGAAAAACCAAAACATGAATTAATAATTCAAATAAGCAGTGCAAATTAGAAACCTTTATGAAAACCATATAATCATTTATATCAACATATAAAGAAATCAGTCAAATATCATCATTTACCAAATTACACTGTCATAAAATGTCAGCAACAGATATTCCCCAAGCCTATAAATGTTCTACTGGAGCATTTTCCTGCAGAAAAAAGCAACAGAAATGTAAATTGAATGAGAAACAGAAAGGTTTCAAATCTTTCTGAACACTAATACCTTAAAAAAATGAGGTGATTAATGAAGTAAAATATATTTTTAAAAAACAGGTTTTGGACTGTTTGTCAGAGAGAACGCTGGTGTCTGTGAACTGATGATGTTTCAAATTAGTTATCAATTAATCAAAAACATAACAAAAAGATGAATTAATGATTAAAATAAGTATTAGTTACAGCCCTAAGATCAGTGCAAATTAGAGTTCTTTGCGTCTGACATTTTATAAACGAAGCATTTAATAGAAAACGCGATCAATGACGTGATTAATAAAAAGAACATATGACAATGTTTTATCATACATGACTAAAGTGACAGGAAGCGGAGAGCGAGCGAGCAGCTTCCTGAAACAGATTAACTGTAATAAATGTGGCTGCAGCTCCAGTGGAGAGGAGGTCACGTCAGTCACCAGGGAGACGACGGCAGCGACGGTGCACTGAGCAAAATCCACAATACCATCTGCCATCAGGAATTCACAGCACAGTGGCTGCATAAGCTTCCATCAGAGCCCCGAAGTAAAGAGAGAAAAAACCTTCTCTAACCACTCTGCAGGAGCAGTTACGAGCATGAAGTAAAGTCATTTTCTAGGGAATTAGGTTTCTACACATTTAGTAGGTCTCGTTTTCTGACAGGTTCTGGATACGTCTTCTTTCTGTCTGCAGGGAACTTAATCCACTGGATACTTCATGCACAGACAATGTTACTGAGGCTAAACATGTTGCTGTAGAGCAGCTAACACCCTCTCCAAAGATACACACCCAACATCTTTCCTCTGAGCATGTCTACTTCTATCTGCTCCCTAACACTGCCACATTTTATTAGAAATTATGGATGATTACATTGAACAAATGGGAGTGAATCAACAGATAAACTGAGAGGAACATTCAGCCCAACAAAAAGTTAAAAAATATTAATTTAAACAAACTGTTGGCATGTGGTCCAGGTAAAAGACACATTATTAGAGGTGTGAATCAGCGTATCGTCCCCACGATCTGATTTCATCATGAATCATTATACGATTTTGTGTCCACAAAATTAAAATAAATCAAGAATTTTTTTGTCCAATCAGAGAAAATTCTCAGTCTATTCATCTCACTTCAGTTTTTTTCTGAAAAAAGTCAAACCCACAAACTGACCAACAAAGTATTCAGTCAAACTGAACTGATATCAAACATGTATGGACGACAACAACTTCAGCAATTTATGAAACTTTCACAAACAACTAGCTTCACTGCTAAAAATGTTTCTGAATGAATGACTTCCCAACACCATATCCTGACACAAGGTGCCATAGATTCCCTACATCTTCTAGTTTTGATATCTTTGGATATATATTTGGATCTCCAGTATAAAAACGGCAAAAATACTGACAGAATGCAAAATATCGATACTTGGTGGCCATGAATCAATACAATATTACCATGCAAAATATCACGATGTTATGCTGTGTCGATTTTTTCCGACCTCTACACATTACATTATGGACGCTTTGCATGGAATAAATTCATACAAACACACCAAAAGATGGTTTAAAAATATTATAAATTAGTGTAAAAACTATAGAAATTTCTCCACAACTGGGACTGAAAAAAACAGATCAACTGATGTTTGATAAGCCCAAGATTAATTCATTATATCAGCAAATAAATATATGAGATGTCTTAGAAAATATATGTCTCTGCTGATTGGTTAACACCTCCACACTAACCGAACTAGAAAAATTGTTCTTCAAAGCCTGTTGGATGTCATTTGACAGTTTCCAGGAAACCTGCCATTCAACTCAAAAACTATACACCACTTTCAGACTGAACATGCCCCAGGACTTTAAGATAGAAAAACGAATTAAATGATATATCTTTCCTTACATAATGTATGTTAAATGATATGTTTTTTTAATGACACTTCTTTTAACCCAACCTTAGACAAGTGGTTCTGGTGGCTGATCTTTGCAACATGTAAAGGAATCAGTCAAATATCATATACCGAATTATACTGTAGTTAAATGTCAGGACCAAATATTCCCCAAGCTTATAAATATATTGCACTGAAGCATTTTCCTGCAGAATAAAGCAACAGAAATGTAATTTGAATGAGAAACAGAAAGGGTACTGGTGCCTGACGTTAACTACTTAAAACAGTGATTGTCATGTGTTTTCCGGCACATTCTCTTCATTCTGCATTACATGCAATGTATACACCAAAATCCAATTTCGCGTGCATATGATACACTGATCCTTCCTCATGTTCCTGTATGTATCATATGCACATAAAATTGGATTTTGCCGTATGCATTGCATGTAATTTGAAGGTCTAACGTTGTGTAATTTGGTTCGTCACATGCAAACAGCAGTTGCCACGGTTCAGAAACATTCAACATATCTGTCGTCTGCAGGAATGTGAAATACCAACATTTATTCTTCCTGTCCACCATAAAGCAGAAGCTAGCTGCATCAACATGTATGTCAGTCAAACTACAAATTAAGTTTATTTGTATTCACTGTTATAGTTCACAGCGAACACTTTCAGTTTAGTATTTTCCTTATTTCTCTATTTTTAGCTGACAAAAAAACAGATTTCCTGTTCACAACTTCCTCCACAGAATGTTAATATTTAGTCTGGAAAATATATATTTCTTTCCTGTGTTTATATTTTGAGCAGGAGGAACAGAATCTGTTTGCCTCTCCACTCCTCTCTTTCATCTCCCCCCCTCCCTCACTCTCGCTCACCTTCCCTTTTTTCCACCCCTTCTTTCATCTCCTCCCTCTCCCTCTCTCTCTCCTCCTCCTTTCCATCTATCTCTGCTGTCAGTGTGTGACAGATTAGCTCTCATCTCACCATTACCATTTAATGACCCGGCCTTACATGGAGACACTCACCCATGAAACTCATTACATCAAACATGACATTCAGCTCCCAGTGTGTGTGTCAGTGTGTGTGTGAGTGTGTGTCAGAGTGTGTGTGTGTGTGTGTGAGACAGGGGGGAGTGTGTGAGTGATTGCAAAATGGCTTTCTTCTTGTTTGTTTGTGAGACAAGTGTACACACACACAAACAGGTCTTCAAATTCTTCTTTCCACATCAGAGAGGTAATTGTATAATTGGTTGTGCGGCGTGGGAAGCTGTCTGACCGAATGTCTTTCTCTCTGTCGTAAACACACACACACACACACACACACACACACACACACACACGATCAGTAACTGTAGAGTGAGTCTGTATATGTGTGGAATTTTCTACTCATCTTAACTAGGAAGTGAAAACTTGAATGACAAATGATGTTTACTCCCCCTCCACACTGTGCTGCAAGGACACACACACAAACACACACACACACACACACACACACACACACACACACACACAAAGCAAACACAGCAAACACAGCAGACGATGCACATAGGTAAAACATGTCACGCGTGTTCAGATGCACATGCAAAAACCCACAATTAAAGAAACATGAGAACAACACTTTGTCACTTTGTCACAATCCCCAGCATCTGAAAACAATGCACAAGTCACAAAATCTAACCTAACCTAAACAACCCATATGAGTGTTTCACTGGTACAGTGTCTCTACTATGGCTCCATAGCAGCTGAAGGACATGGTGAGGTTTACTGCTGTAAAAATGACAGCTTTGGTTTGGTTGAATTTATGCTCCATCAGCACTTCTAAGGTTAGGGCCAAACAGTTCCTAGTTAGGCTCTAAAAGACAGTTTAAAGAGGAAATAAATAATGTAAATGCTGGAAGTGAAGTAGTTAGGAGGACAACGTGACTACTGGAAGTGACATAGTTCAGTAAAAACCTGATGCAGGAAGTTAAGAGATGTTTGAATCACATGCTGCACTTTGGTAAAACATGGACACCAACACTGCTCTACTGGGAAACAGTTAAGGCCTTTTGTGACTTTCTTGTAATTTTACACCTTGTTTTGTCTTTTTGGTCATTTTGTGTCTTATTTTGAATTTTTTTGTCATTTTGTATATTTTTTGGGTAATTTATTGCCATATTTTTTTGTCATTTTGGTCATTTGGTGTCTAATTTTGTAACTTTTTGGTCATCTTCTGACTTTCTTGGTCATTTATTTGTTAGTTTGATCCGTCCACCTCCCCTCCATCCCACCCTAACTGGCACTTCGCCTTTATTCTGCTGGTAGAAACGACCTGTGGAAGCATTTTTTTTTTAAGGGGAGGACAGTCTGCAGGGACAGTGTGTCACTTTCAGCTACTTATATGCATAGTGGCCTTTCAAAATAAACTTCCATATTCACAGTGAATAGTTAACTTGAGGCAATAAAAGCACTGGACTAAGGTTAAGGTAAAAGGACAGGGCTGGGCTTAAAAACAGCCACTTCTTGATGTTACTACTGGAGGCAGTTGACTCCAAATAACAGGAGTAAAAAGTGAAAAAAAAGTCAAAGAGTTTGTTTGTCCCTCCTGCCCACTTTAAATGGACCTTTTCTGTTTTCTGTTGTTTATTATGTTTGCAGTGGATGGGTTTGTATTGGATAATGAAAGCCCGGTGCATCTTCTGCCTTGTGTGTTGGTTTCAGACAAAACGCTGATATTTGATGAGTTGGAGTCAGACCAGACTGGCTACATACACACACACACACACACACACACACACACACACACACACACACACACACACACACCAATAGATAGTGACTATTTTTATCTGGCTGCTGACAGCACCCTGTCCCACTGTTCACACTAAGCTGAGCCATGTAATTGGCTGCCATCTATCCACTCTTTCTGCCTCTTACTGCCTCTCTCTGTCTTCAATTCTGGCTTTCTCTCATTCCCTCCCTGCCTCCTCCTCCTCCTCCTCCTCTGATATCCCTCCATCCTATACTTTGTGGTAGCCCTGGCGAGCTGTGCGTTCAGGGCTAACAATCATGCTCCCATTTTCTGTGTCAGCAGGAGGGTTTGAACTGCAGCAGAGCTGTGTTTACACTGAGACTGGAGAGAGAGGGATGAGGGAGAGAGACTTAAGAGGAAGAGGGGAGAATCAGGAGGAAGGAGAGATATTTGTGTTTGGGAGAAAGACAAAGAGAAGGAGACAGACAGAGACACAGAGGAAAATGTCTCAGAGGTATTTTTAGGCTGTTATCAGGCATGTTATTTAACACCTGCTGGGTTCTGTTAGAGAGAGAGAGAGTGAGAGAGAGAGAGAGAGAGAGAGAGAGAGAGAGAGACAGAGAGAGAGAGAGAGAGAGAGAGAGAGAAGAGGAGAGAGAAAGGAAAGAGAGAGAGGAAAGAGAGAGAGAAAGGAGAGGAGAGAGAGAGCGAGATAGAGAGCGAGTGAGAGAAAGAGAGGGAGAATGGAGCGGAGAAAGAGAGAGAGAGAGAGAGAGTGACAGATCTTGAGAGAGAGAGAGAGCGAGAGAGAGTATATCAGAGAAAGAGGAATAATGATATAAATTCTGTCGTATGTTTCCAGTGTGTTTTTATATAATTTCACAGCAGGTTGAAGCACTAAAGCCTCGTACTTGTTGTACATTGAAGATTACTCTTTAGATTACAGCTTCTAATTATTTCTTTTAGGTCTGTTTCACACCGCTGAAAGAATGAGGCTAAAATGATCCTGCATGCTTTAACAATACAGCACATAAGTAGCACATGAATTCAATAGAACACATAAATGTAATTACAGTCAGATGTAGTGGAGCCCTGGATGGAGACGTGATATTATAAGACGGAGAAAAATAGGTTCTGCACAATAGATAATGCTTCCACGAACATGTAATTCAGTTAATAACGACACAGTGACATTTCCAGCACCAAGCTCAAGACGTTTTTTCCAGTTATTTCTATTTTAAGCTCTTTGTTTTGTGAAATAAAGTCGACTTGTGCAAGTTTGCATTGCTTATTATGCTGCAGACACTGTCCTCTCTGCATAAAGACACTCCTAACTAGATTAGGAAACACTTTGTTAATTTACAGAGTTGATAAGATTGACTGTAGTGGATCCAGATAACATAAAGATGCCCCGGGTCTGTACAGGGCTCTGCCTATTGAATTCAAATCCTTTGTAATCCCCGATTGAACACACAGATGGACATTGGGAGGACCAAAATGTAATTTATTTTCCTTTAGACAGATTTTAGGCTTTATATGGAGCTACTGTAGATGGAAAAATATGGCCGGGATTAATTAATCAAGAGATGCCTGCTCTTCTAAAGCCATGCATGGAAATGTATTTCTTTTATTTTCAGCTATTTCACACTGCAGGAGTCACATATTTACGGAGCATTGCTTTTAGGGTTGAGGCGATGAATGATACCATCCACTGAGCCCAACACTGTGACTTCAAGGGCTGCACAATATATAGATTCAGTAATAAAAGTGCACATGTAGTCGTCACATCTCAGGGTAGCAGTGTAAAGCAAGACAAATTAACTCAAACACATAATTCTGCAACTTTTCTGCAGCCTGACTGGAAAGGAAAACTTGCACATTTCTTATCTTACATGACAAATCTAGTATTTTTTATTATCTTTAGGCAACGTAGGCGAGCCTGACAGATATTATTGGCTGAATAAAGGCATATCAGTAGGCTATCGTGTTTATATACATATACATATATATGAAAGTGCAGAAAACGTTGCTTGCCGTGATTTAGAAATGTGCTATCTATTTTTCTAGCACTTTTGTTTTATAATATTGACAGAATGATGTTTATTTAGCTATTTATCTCATTACTTTATATTTTTTTCTCAGTAAAAAAATATAGACTTGTCTGACAACATGATGCATTGTTTGTATAATGAATAATAATGCAATGTTAATAATTATATAATAAAGTTTTATGTTTAAGAAAGTGGCTCTGGGGGTACGGAGAGGTGAAAAATCGGTGCACAATCCACATAATGTTCCCCTCTAAAGCCAGTACCAGCTGCTGTCTCAAAAATCACATATCTGTCGGGCTTTAGATTTAGGCTTTAGGTCCACAAAATCAGCCCGGATGGGTCGGAGACACTCGGTGTGGGAGGATTTGTCCTTAAAGTGCACCAGACTGATGCTCCTCACTTTAAAACTAACACAACTTTGTTCAGGGGAGGCTTCCCCCCGGACACCCCGAGAGGGGAACATTCCTGGAGGCTGTTTATTTCATATATATAAATATAAAAATATATAGATATATATTTATTGCAATGTTGGTTTTTTTCCAATGTTGTGCAGCTCTAGAAGAAAACAGGAGGAGAAAAAGATGCAGCGACTTCAGAGGAGCAATCTGGTTTCACTAAAACCATAGCTCTGCTATGTGTGTGTGTGTGTGTGTGTGTGTACTCACACTGTGTTTGATGGACAGTGAAATGGAGGCTAAATCTACAGAGGCTTCACCTTACAGCAACCTCCATCTGCCTCACACACACACACACACACACACACACACACACACAGCTCTGCAGTGCTCATGTCCTGCCTGTAAGAGCCCCAGTCTTTTTATCTCATAAGGGACTGTGACACACACACATACACACACACTGAACATTTGGGCAGTTGGGACGCTCCACATGATTCACAAAGAGGAGAAGAGCAGCAAACGACAGAAAGACAGAAAGACACCTTCAGGGACACAAAGCTGCTTTCATTTTTTTAAACTGTAACCAACTAAAAGTCTGTCATCTGCAATTATGACTGTTTATTAATTAATTAATTAATTCTCTAGTCCATCAAATGTAACCACACTGCCAAGTTTGATCTAAGTGAGATCTTCAGTGTGTTGGAGAGAAAAAAAACAGTAAAAATCAGCTCTTTGCTCATCATTCATTGTTATTTCACTCTCTGACCGAACACACACACACACACACACACACACAGTGTTCATTCCTCTTGAATCATGCTGCACCATCCATCAGTGAGCTGTCATATATGACCTTCAACTTGAAAAAGAGAGGGAGAGAGAGAGAGGCGGACAGAGGAATAAGTCAAGTAACAAAGAGAAAGAGGAGTACAGATAGAGAGATGTAGAGGGAGAGATTGATGGACAGTGGTATGGAAACAGAGAGACAGAGAGAGACGTGATGAGCATCAGATCTCCTCCTGCTCACATTAGCATGCTGACATCCATATTGAAATAGTATGTGGAGTTGTGGCTGTCATGTGTCCTCACACTGCCAGCTCTCCAGGGGTCTGCACCACGCCGACTCATATTCAATTTAAACTTGACACGTTTTACTATTTTCTCATTAATCCCTGTGCTGTCAGATCACACGTGAAGTCTCACTCTGGAGGACGGAGGGAGAGGAGAGAGTACCCCCTTGTTACACTGCAGAGTTATCTGCTCTGAGCTTTTAATTCAATCCAGGCTGGATCTCTGCCGTCCTGAAAGGGAATCTGCTTTGTCATTTTAAACAGAGAAAGTCCCTCCGGCACATAGGCACAGAGACAAGTAAGGGTTGTTTGTAAAAGTAAAGTGTTCCTGATGTTTCAGGGACTTCTGATCATGTTGGATTTAGTTTGATTTTCACTTGAATGTCAAATGTAGAAGTTTGGATTCCTCATTGCCAGCTACCTCCTCAGTGTTGAAACTGATCATCATTTTACTCTCGATAAGCCTTTAAACTGGGGGGAGGGTCACCTTAATAAACTAATGAATTATTTATTTATTGTTTAAGAGCAGTATATGGTCATGGTCAGGGTGTTAAGAGAAGAGATATGGCTCCAGTTTGTATGGAGGAGGCCTAAACCACTTTGTGTTTTCATACCTAAACCACCTGTGTACTTATGTTTCATGATGATCCTGATGAAGGCCCTCCCTCCCACCCTAACTGACAATTTGTGCTTTATACTCCACCTCGCCATCAATCATTATTACTGTGACCTAAATGGAAAGAGGAAAAGTCTCAAACGTACAAATAAGTCGTATTTTGCTGGGACATTTTGCTTTGTACAAACGACCTATGGGCTCCTTTTTCAGGAGAACCCAGTATCCTACTGCTGTGGACGGGGCTGCAGCTAAACGCATAATACACAACAAACAATCCAATAAATCAGATTAAGTGTATGTTATATAGAATATCTTCACCACTTTATGTTGCTCTCACACAGCCCTCTCAGAAGGGAAACTAAAGTTGTTATATTGGTTAGCTTGTTTGTGTTATTGTTTGACTTTACTGAACATTTAGAACACAAAAGTCACACAATAACACATTCAACTAGACAGCGCCACATCAGGAACTCTTGCAAGTAAAATTACTGTTTTTGTCAAAGGAGTTTGGTATCTTCAAAAAGAGAAAATCAGAAAGTGCCGTCTAACAACTCGACAACCATCCAATGTAGCTAATGCAGTACCTGATACGAGTCCATCTCAATAAATGTGAACTATCCCTTTTAATTTCTCCATCAGTGTGACAAAGCAAAAGGAACTGCAATCCCTTATTTGGGCACAAATGTAGGTCACACTTGTGTGGTGTATTTAGAAAAGCCTTCATCACAAAAGAATTGACAAAAATAAACTGGAAACAAAATGCAAGGAAGAGAGGTGAAGATGAGGAGGAGAAGAAATAAATTAACACTTCTTCACAGTTTCTGTGAGCCTGGATGTGTGGGAGTTCTCTAGATATTACAACACTGAGCAAAAATACATCAACTAATGAGTACGGTTTGGATCAGAGAGGAAGTCAAACTCAACGCTGGTTATAAATCTATTGAACTGTTACAGTTTGATCATTACAGGAGCGTGGAGTCTGAACAGAAATGTCAGGCGACACCTCTTTACATTAAATACAGTCATCGAAAAAGATATTAGACCACCCTTTTCTTCATTTTCTTGTTTATTTTAATGCCTGGTACAACTAAAGGCACATTTGTTTGGACTAGTATAATATCAACAAAAATAGCTGATAAGACTTTAATTTAAGAGCAGATATCTAGACATTTTCCATGGTTTTATTGATATAAACCAAAATAATAATCAAGAAAACCATGGAAAATGTCTAGATATCAGCTCTTAAATTAAACTCTTATCAGCTATTTTTGTTGTTATCATTATATTTGTCCTCACAAATGTACCTTTAGTTAAACTAGGCATTAAAATGAATAAGAAACTGAAGAAAACAAGGGTGGTCTAATATTTTTTTCCATGACTGTAGTTCTAAAAGGGTAAGGAATTAAGATAAACATATACTTCTCTTCGGTGCTTTATGGGGCTCTAACTAAATTACAGTAATTGTACCTTCCTTTTCTGCAACAGTAGTAGTGGTGGTGGTGGTATTCCTAATGCCTGAATAAAAAAATGGAGAAAAAAAGCCTTGTGTAATGGCAGGGGAGAGGAAATGAAATTTTGCTGATAAGGAGGACCTCCTGGGGACCAAAGAATGAAGTACAGATAGTGGTTGTAGCATTTCATTTAAAGCTAATGTCTTTAGTAAACAGCAGACCTGCAGTTCACCTGCAACACATCTTCCCCAGAGCCAATCAGAAAATTTCTCAGCAAAGAAGGAAAAGGAAAGAATGCAGACAAGGCGAGTCGGCTGGCTGGGTGGATGGACAGATGGATGTAGAGGCAGATGGGTGAATAGATGGAGGGATTGGGGGTATAGCTCCAGGCTGAGGGATTAAGCCTCAGATTAATTCTTTAACCAGACAGGATGCAGAATTTCCACCGGAATGTAAATCACATATTATGATCTGGATATTTGTGACGGCCTCTTACCTGCTTATCTGTCTCTGAGTGGGGGTGCTGTTACATAATGCGGCTTTACGGGGAACAAGAGTCGCTTCAGGAATTCACCCCGAGAGCCTCGAAAATAAACCAAACCAACATTTAAAGTTGTACATAAAAGAAAAAGAAACATTTCTGCATGACAGCTTGTAAAGATCAAAACACAACCTAATTCACAGAGCCGGAAAATAACTCTATTTATAACTCAAGACTAAGAAGATCTGTGGCATGTTTGCTTTTTATCTGGCAGGCAGGTTTAAGGACAGAGAGGTCTGATCTGAGACCGGCTGGACGGGGGCCAAGCTGCTAGTTGAATTACCAGACTCTGTAGCTGCCAGTGAAATATAATGCCTGTAATAGTTTCATGACCCCCAGATTGGACAACAGATACAGCAGGCCTTGTGATTTACTGTTAAAATATGTTTTAATGTGTGGCCATTTCCAAAGCCAAGCACAGGAAAGTTTATTTAAGTTAGCTTATTGAAAGCTCTCTGAGCATTTTTTTTTCCAAATCCTTCGAATAAAACATCAGTTTCTTCCACTAGTGAAAGCCAAAATGGTCACTAGTTAACCAGTTAGAGTGTCTTCACACATTTTCTTCAACTAGTTAACTTGTGAGGTCAAAAAGACCCCAACTAGTTAACCGGCTCTGTACAACGGGCTCCTCGACCCACCAGGCGATTATCAAAGCCATGTCCTCTGACATCTCTAATTGCCAAAAATACAGAAATCTCCAAAATGTCAAAGGTTTTTGAAATTAAATCACAGCATGGATTTCTTGGTGTACTGATGTTATATTCTGACCATTTTTTATACATTCTCAATATTTAAAAAATTCCTAATTTAGCACCAAATATGTGTAACAAACAATATCAACCCCAAAACAAGTTAGTTGAGGAGGAGAATGGACTTCATAAAACCATACATGAATGTTCTGAACCCGCATACACCTTAATACGTTTAATTAGTTCATTATTTGTTCTTTATTAATCTCCAGATCCCCAGCTTTCAGATGATGTGCACCACTTCTATATGGCATTTATTGTTGACCTACTATCTCCCCCTAAAGATCCACTACCCCACAACACCCAATTCTCAATAAAGAGGTCAGAATGATAAGGGGTTAACTAGTGAGAGAAAGTGTGTTTAACTAGTTAACTAGCAAGGCCAAAACATCCCCAACTAGTGTAACTAGTTGACATTTTCGGCTGTTTTAGTTAACTATGAAACATTTTGAGCGTCCCTTATTAACTAGTAAGACAAAGATGGACCCTAACTAGTTAACTAGTCAGCATTTCTGCCTAGTTAACATGTAAGGTGCAACATGCAGCCACCAGTTAACTAGTTTCAGTTCCTCAAGCCAACATGTTAACGAGTCGCAACGTGCAAATGAAGCAGGCAGGATGATGTACAGTACTTTTTATTTTGAACTGGAGAACCAATAGGAAGCCTCAGTGCGCCTCCTGTTTAGCATTTTGTGCAACTAGTTAACTAGTGAGTATTTTGGCTTTTTCTAGTTCAACTAGTGAACATTTTGAGGCTCACTAGTTAACTAGTCAGGTCAAAACTTGTTAACCAGTGAGCATTTCTGCCTTCTGCCTAGTTAACTAGTTGAATAAAATGTGTGTTACTAGTCAACTATACAAGTCAAAAGTCACTCTGACTAGTTGCATGGTTGGCCATGTGGGAATATCATAACATACAATATTGACTGGATGATAAGTAATTTTCCATACCTGCAAATCTGCTCACAAAAAAACATTTTATTTTAAATGTTTTTTTAAATTTTTATTTTTATTTTTATTTATTTATTTTTTTTTATATATTTTATTTTATTTTTATATAGAGTAATCAGTGTTTAAAGTGCAGCTTCTACACTGTGAGATGCATCTTGTGTTTGAGGATCTTCCATAAGTGACAGGTGGGTCTTCAGGTGTGCTGTCACCCAACGTGTCATAGGTGAAAAAGAAGGTGGAAACATGTCATCGTGGCATGCTGAGAGTCAGATGGAGGTGGGGGAGCTCTCTCTCTCCGCTAATGGGATGTGAAGCACACTGTAATGCTCTGCATATGATAAGAGTCGCCACCAAACAAAGCACGCATCACTCCAGTCGCATTAACACCATTCGTTCTATTATCACACTCAACTATGAGGCTGGGTGTCTCGCCACCTGGCTGCCTGTTCTTTTGCCTGTCTGGCTGTTTGTTTACTGTGTGAGTGAGAGTGTGTGTGCCTACCTGCCTGCCTGTCCATCTGCTGCCCCGTCAGCCTGAGTCCTTCTACACCAGCCTGTTGTCTCTGTCACCTCAGATCCTTATCAACTGTCTACCTATCTCACTGTTTATCTGCCAGCCAGCCTCGGCAACTGGATGTTTCATTACAACATGCACACACATTGTCTCCAACAGATTCTCAGTGGATTCGTGGCCAACAATGGGATCAGGGAAAAAATAATCAAAGCTGTCAGCAACATTGACACAAAAACACCCAAATTTTCAAGTTTGAGAACAAGATTGTGGGAGTTATCTGGGAGAAATCCAACACTGACCGACATGCCAAGTTGGCTCCTGAAATCCTGCTTTTATTAGAAATGTACATGTGTTAACAACTGACACATTTAGCCATTGTTGTTGTTACTAATTGTAACATTTTGATATTTAAAAAACAGGTGCAAACTATGCCTGTGAACACAATTATGCTAGTTAATCGTCAAAAGACTATTCCATAAATCAAAATATATATAGAAATAACAGATACTGTATCCACACGGAGCAGCGCCACTGAACAGTATATGCTTGTATTCTTATGGAGGTCCTCAGGTCAATTCATACCTTTTCTTAACTCTAAAAATAGATGTCTCACAGGGACGTATTCATGGATTGAAACCACAACAATAACCTGCTCATTTTATTGATTGTACAACTTATATTCTCTTCTCAATTAACCCTCCCTCCCAAGGGAGGTCAGAGGCCGGGGTCAGCAGAAGAACAGTGACTCTGAAGGTTTCTGAATTCAATGTCTTGATCAAGAAGATCTCAGCAAGCCGGATGTTTTCCAACATGCAGGTTTATTCTGTGCACTCCTTCAAACTGCAGCCCTGAGAGCAGCTCCTGTTATCTCACTGACTCTATCTGATGCAACTGGGACTTTAATTCTTATTCCGCATCTGTCCAGCCTCTACACACCGTGACTCAGGTTGTCACAATTCTCCAAATCCAAACTCTAAATTTCAAGGGCACGATTCGATTCAATTTGAACATTGCATTAGCATTGCAAATAAGCAACTATTGGCTTAATGTATCCTGATATTGATGTTGATGACTGAAATTGAAAGCTCATTTCAATCAGTTTGCATGTAGAATCTAAACTGTGACATGCCCGACCTTGACACTGATACAACTGAAGTTAGATTTATTATACTTTTGTATCAATGAAAAAAGTTAATTAGAATTGGGAAGATCCCTAGATTATGCCAGTTATATAATCTTGCCAGTGGTTGTGAAAGTGCCAATGCTCATCTGGCAGAAAACATCTGAACACTGATTCACTTCATTGATCTGCCTTCACATATCTAGTTCAGTCAACAAGTCTGTATGAGCTCTCTAGTATTTTGCCTCATCCTCGTAACTGACATCAGTTACAGTCTCCCTCAGAATGCATCACAGAAGCCAATCCTGGATCCTGAATTCCATCTTGTTTGAATATATCCATGCAATCACTGGAGCTTGGTTGGATCTCGCCACAGTGCTAAACCCAAGAAGGAGCTCACCAGGACACTAACCTCATGTTGGAGCTCATCATGACTCTTTAACTATATCAGTATTTTTCATGATGCTGAAATCATGAAGCAGCTTCCTGACACTGATACTATATGAGAGCTCTCCATAGTCCTGAAATCAGTCAACTATCCAGGACTCATAGTGCTAACAATATGAAGGAGCTGACCCAAAATATGGTCCTCTTTGGTCCTGAAAACATAGAGCTCAATGAGGGCAATATTATGCCATTCTTGGTAATGATGAGAGGTCTTAAAACCAGTCAACTTGCTTGGCTCTATCCATAAACTACAAGCAGACATGTTGGAACTATCCACCACTTTATTTAACCTAAATTCAATATGAAGGAGCTGACCAGGGTACCCAAAAATGTCAAACTGTGAAACCATCTACAGCTCACTGTGGCACTCTGACCGTGTTTGTTTCAGAACCATGGAGAGCTTTATTTGCAGCTCACTGTGGCAGTGTTGGAGCTCTCCATGGTCCTGGAAACATCTAAAAATTGAGGGCAAATTTGTATTATGCTGTTCCTAGTAATTAGGCAACCTCAAATTAGCCCTCATTGGTCTGAAACCAGTCAACTACCCAGCTCTTTGTACTTAGATTTATTCTAAACTTCAAGTGTCTATGTTTGACAATGTTAGATCTGCTCGTGGTGCTGACAATCTGACTGCTTTCTGTGGCACTCTAGTTTCAGGACCATGGAGAGCTCTAACATGGTCACAGACAGCTGTAGTTTGTTTCAGAACCATGGAAAGCTCTAACATGGTCACAGTGGGCTGTAGATCCTTTCAGGACCTCGGACAGCTCCACCGTTCACTGTGACCACATTAGAGCTCTCCATGGTTCTGAAACTACACCAGTTCTTACTTAATCCCTTGACCACTGAGGGTCAACTTCTGTTACCCCCCTCCTGGGACTGACACTAAGGAGCTCTCCATGGTCCAGAAGTTCACTCAAACTATCCATAAACTTAAAGTGTCTATGTTGAACAATATCAGAGCTGACAGCATGTAAAAACCCAAAACATGTTGGAGCTCTCCCTGCCCCGAGTCCCAGGCAGTGTTTGAATGTGTCCATGAACTACCAGCAGCTTGTTCAGATGTCTATGGAGATATTTTTGACAGCTCTTTCAGATCTTTTTTTAGGAACAGAGGCTCTCTCAGCGTAGAGCTGTCTCTGGCATCTAAACACTCCCAGGCTCCTTATGGGCTTTGTGAACAAATCTCTGTCTTGCTCTTCTGTCAAGAGGGAGAGCTATTTTATCAGTTAGTCTGATATGATTAGGTAGGAATAATCTACCTGCACAATGGATTAGCTATTCTAAAAAACGTTATTCTCCCACCATTACTCAACCCTGACTCCTCCCTTTCCTCATCTCACCCTCTCCTCTGTTATCCTTACTTTATCACCATTGCAATCTCCTCTCCTCTGCCCTTGTCTTTTTCTGTATCCCTTGTTGAACACTCCCCTGCCCCTTCCCTCCTCCTCCTTCTCCTCTTCCCACCCTTCTTTATCTTGTCCTCTAGGCCTAGTGCTCCCTCTACCCACTCCTCCACCTCACCCATTCCTTCCTCTGTGATCCTCACCACTGTCCCTCTCTCTTTCCTCCTCTTTCACCTCACCTCCTTCTCTGCTCTCCTCTCCTCCCCTCTTGTGTTCTCATCTCCTAGCCTCCTGCATAATAGATGTGGCTGTAACGCCAGTCAACTGGAGCGGCATGATGAGGCAGCTTTAGAAACAGAGAGAGAAAGAGAGAGAGAAAGAGAAGGAGAGAGAGAGAGAGAGAGAGAGAGAGAGAGAGAGAGAAAGAGAAGGAGAGACAGAGAGAGAGAGAGAAAGAGAGAGAGAGAGAGAGAGAGAGAGAGAGAGAGAGAGAGAGAGAGAGAGAGAGGGCTCCCCCAAAATGGGCTCTATTACTGCGCTCCCACCCACATGCGTGCGCGCGCGAACGGATGCAACCATGCACATGCCCGACGCACACGCACGCATGCACGTACGCACACACCAATACACATACATTCATGTAGCCGCGCACGCACACATTCCCATACAGGGGCACGGCGGGGCTCCAACCCGGCAGATACATCGCAGCACAGAAGTGAGAAAATAACAATTAGCCTTTGAGCAAGTGAACCAGCACAGAGGACACAGTCAGCGGCCGCGTACGGTATTTTGGGGAGCTTTAAATAAATTGTCTGTAGCCTGAGAGAATGGCAGAGTCCACCAACGGTGCCAACACAGGCGCAGAGAAAGCGAGCAGTCACACACACAGAGAGGTTATGGCAGAGCCTAATCAGATTACAGCGATGATTCATTTCCTGGGCACTAAGAATAAAACTATTGCTGGCAACGCTGTGAGCCTGGCAAACCCGCGGCAGCCAGAAAAATCAACTGCATAGCAGAGCTCGGTCCCAGCGAGCATCCTCCGCCATCTCACACACCCTGCATTATTAACAGCCGATCAATCAGCCTTACCTTCATCGATCTCCACCTTCTCTCCTCTTGTCCTGTCGCTTTTCTCCAGAATCCCTTCTTCTTCCTCTCCCGATCCGTCCACTAATAGACGACTTAAATCACAATCAGGAGCCCGGAAAGGCTTTAAAAAAGACGATGAGGCTCTGCTGCTTATCCCAACTCCTGCTCTCCTCTCCTGCGCGACTCCTTTCCCATCCACACACGGAGAGAGAGAGAGAGCCTCTCTGGGTAGTTTTCTGGTGTGTGTGCTTGTGTGCTTGTGTGTGTATGTGTGTGTGTGTGTGGGACCGGACAGCAGCAGCAGAAGCAGCGGCAGCAGAAGCGGAATTACCGGAACAGACGTGCGCGCAGTCAGGCAGAAGAGAAAAAGGAAAAGGGGGCGAAGCGGGAATCCAGGTGCCGGTGGTCTCACCGTGCGAACCCAAGAGAAGCTCTCACGTACACATAGATCCTCACAGGAGCAGGGTGGGCGGGTAGAGGGGTCATACCGGAGCTGGGAAAAAAGAGAGACTCCTATTAGCCTCCCGTTCGGCTGCTGAAGCCCAATTAACGTTACTCCAATAACGTATTCAAACTGATAGGGAGCCCTTGCCCTCCGTGGATATGCGTGATTCAGTCCTCAGAGAGAGATCCAAAGCAGCATGAAGGATAGAAAAGTGATGTCGGGAGGCTAAATACCTTCAATTCCGCCAGCGTTCATCTCAAGTCCCGGTAGAAACGAGTGCGCAGCTCTGGTTTGTGCTTGAAAAACCCAAATACTCTAAGAAAGCTGCACCCACCCACACTTAGGGTGTCCTTGAGTGTAAATAACCTTTTCACTTATCCAAGAATCCGTCTGCGGCTCTGAACGGGCGGTCCGCTCCCAGAACATGCAGCTATCCCTCCAGGTGGGGCCTTTTTAACAAATAAAACTATTTCAATCCCAAAATATTCCGGAAAATGCGCGCCGGGGTCCGTCCGTGGGCAAGCAGGGTGGAAGCTGGGGGTCTCTTTATCATCCAAAACCAAGAGAAAGAACATGCAATCCCGGTCCGGCAGCCTTGGAGCGGGTCCGGGCGTAGTCCGGCTCCTTCCTCCGGGATCAATAATCAATCACACGCTGACAGCCGGCTGATAATCCACCGAACAGCTCCGCGTTCTTCAGGAAAAGGAGAAATGGAGAATCTTGAGACTGAAGCTTCACTTTGCACCAGCTAACATCTCGGTTAACATCTCAGTGGAGGCGTGCAGACCTGCAGCACCGAAACTCGCCTATTTTTAGAGAGAGAAAAATCCCCTCATCGCCGGTGCAGCCCGTGGTAATCCTCAGCGAGGCTCCGGAGCGTCACGGCGCCGTCAGATGGTCCTCCTCTGTCCGGTGACTCCTCCGGTACATCCCCCCGGTGCTCAGAGACAGGAGCTGCTGACGGACACGTCTCACACACGGTTAAAGTTTGAATTTCAGCCGCAGATTTCAGTGCGTGCTTCCCGCCGGTTGGAGGCGGCTGTAGGCGCACGAGGCTGACTGACACGAGAGGGAGGGGGCTGAGCGGCGTGCACGAGACTCTGCGCGAGGGGCTCCGTACAAAAAGGCACACCCATACAGCCATCTATCTATCTATCTATCTATCTATCTATCTATCTATCTATCTATCTATCTATCTATCTATCTATCTATCTATCTATCAGGTATCGACTGGTGCTTTCCACATGCAGCTTCTAAATAAATTCCCTAAAAATTACATGATCACCTTGATTATTCATTACTTTTTTTCTGATTTGATGAGAAACAAGATTATGAATTGGTGACATTATTCAGAAGTTACAGTTTTCCTCAGATCTTAGTGTATTGATTCACTATTCTGGAGGGTTTTTTGTAACCATTTGTATTCATTCTCGAAAAGAAAAATGATCTAATTCAGCACCAAATGTGTGTAACAAATGGTATCAAACCCCAAAATGACTGCAACAACTAGACAAATGGACATCAGAATGTTCTGAACCCTTAATACACCTTAATAGCTTTAATTTATTGGTTTAAAGTCCTTCATATTGGAGATTTATGACCAGAACAACCCCACACAATGGTGAGCTTCAGGTTCACATCTTTCAGATGATTTCACCACTTCTGTGTGGCATTTATTGTATTTATCCACTGTCAACAACCCCAAACTCTCAGAAAAAATGATCAGAATGACAAAGGGTTAAACATAAATAATTGTCCTTTTAAGGAGAGTTTTTTTTAGTATTTCTCAGTGCTTTGGTACATGTTTCAAATCAGAATGGACATTATCATATACTCCGCTCCATCATTCCGTCAATTTGTTATTATTTTTTGAAAAGGTTGCATATGCTCTGGCGCATCCATGCAAATCATTATGTACAACTATCTGCTGGTTCCTTCATAAACTGTTAATATCATGTTGATCAGTATGTATTTATGGTCCGATCTCCAAACCTCAAGAGTCACTACATCAGTCATTTCATGCAAAACAGTTCAAGCCCTGTCAAGGATATTGTATATATATTTCTATTAGACTTTTTAAAATGTGAGACTCTTAATTAAAGCAAAGCTCTCAGGTGACTCTTCACTCTCACTAATGATGGAGAATGTGTGAAGTGTGCAGCTCAGCCTGAAGGCTGTTTCCTTATGTTTCCATGTTTCATGTTTTATTCATTTATTATTTCCTTTATGCAGTGCAGTGATGTAAAACACTCCTCCTTTCTCTTCTGGATCACACTGACTGTCAACCAGTTACAGTACAAACAGTGAAGGTGGAAATGCGTAAATCCTGTTCAACCAAATACAATGTGTAACTTTGTCTGTATGCATATATTCCAACAGTCATACATATACATACATACATACAGTGGAGAGTACTGAGAGAACACAATGAATAGGCATTGTGAATTTCTTAGTTTCAGACAATAACACAAGGACACAAGTCACTTCATATTGTGTATAGAATATGGGCTGTGTATATTCTATTTGCTTGACAGAAAGTCATTTACAGACTGAGATGTATGTTTCCAGAGTCATCTAGTTCCTGTGTTGAAGCAATTTATAGAAGCAGCACCACACAAAGGATGACCTGCATGTTAACAACACTGACTCTTGAGTCTCATGTTGGACAGGAAGAGCAGTTTCCAGGGTCAGAATTCAGAGTTTGTTCAAACCAATTCCACAAAAATGAAGAGAAATGTTTGTGATCTAGGGTCGTTCTCTTCTGACACTATCTCCATTTTTCAAAGTCTCTTCATAACCCTCCTGTTATGTTTGTTACTCAGGAACAGCTATAATGTTCGTGGGTCAGAAAAATGTCAGAAACTAAAAAATCTCAATAAACATTGTTCATATTTCATCATTAACTCCATTACTAACCATCTCAATCAAAATTTAGTGCAGTGGTTTCCTTTACAGATCAGGTTCAATTAGTAAAATGTACTCGTTATTAATAAAAAAAATGTTAAAACTTTTGGTAACGCTTTATATTAAGGTCCTTGTAATAACCATTAACTAACAAGTAATAAGGCCCTTGTAAGTCCTTACAAGATGCTTATTAACATTATTGTGTGTTTATAAGCTTATATAAGTGTTAATAATGGCATTACAAACATCCATGACCCACCCATTATGTCTTTGCCATGCCTTTATTCATCTTATTTTGTTATGATATTAAAATATACTTTATTGCTCATCTATTATAAGTTAACTATAAGTTAACTATGCTTTTTGCAACTACGGGATCTAAAGCGAGAACAATGCCTTATTACTTGTTAATTAATGGTTATTAAGGAACTTATTATAAAGCGTTACCGAACTTCTTTATGTACATTGGAACGTCGTACATATAAAATACAATGCTTTTACATGACATTGATTTTTTATTTTTTTATTTTACATTTTGACATTTTGACTTTTTATGAAAAAATACTTTATACATTTTTAAACTTTGAAATGGGTCAATTAGACACGCAACATAACAGGAGGGTTAAAAATGTTTTAGTATTGGTAATCTCTGACACTGATAATAAGATGATGTCAAGCAAAGAATTTGATCGGTAACAGTCAGAAATGAGTTGAGAGTTTTGCAAGAAAAAAATTGTGCAGAATTTGCTTGGAAATCTGGAAACTCAATGCAGAAAATTTTCCAAAATATTGCACTTTATGAACATATAATGATGAACATATTGGAGGTACAGTACTGTGCAAAAGTCTGAGGCAGCTCTGAATAATTTATGCTGGTTTGAAGGCAAAGGGTGGTCACACTAAATATTGATTTGATTTAGATTTTTCTTCTGTTCACTGCTCACTTTGCGTTGCATTTTGTTAATTGATAAAACATAATGTAGTTTTTAATAACATTTCAGTAAAAGGGGGCAGAGTGACAAAGAGTTAAACATAAATAATTAACTAAAATATCTTTTTAGGAGAGTGTTTATATTTTTTCTTAGTGCTTTTGTACATTTTTCAGATCAGAAAAGAACTTTCTCATGTTCTTAGAGCTCATCATCTCATCAGTTTGTCATTATTATTTGAAAAGGCTGCATATGCTTTGGCACATCCATGCAAATAATAACATTTCTATTTTTGAAAGAATTCTTGTTTTACAGCATTTTTCACACCTGACCTCAAACTTTTGCACAGTACTGTATACATATTTTAATGTGAATATTGTGCTTTGTTGTATTGGTCAGTGCTTCATGTCAGATTTACTGAGTGAATTTGTTTAGCATAACATGAAAAGAGCCTAGAAGCATGCCTTTGATCCAACAAAGCTGCAATGGATTGCTGCCTGGATTTATAATTAATTCTAACATTGAATAGTTTTATTTAACCTCTATCATCTGCACATCAGAAGAAAAGCCACATCTTAAGTTGCAAACAGGAATAAGTTTTAACTTTAAGACAAATTATGCCATATTTTTAGTCACTGAAAAGGCAGAAGTGGGCCAACTTCAGCAACTTCAGACGGGAGAAATGAATTCTGAAAATGTGTCAGTTCATGTTTATGGTGATTGACAGAAGAATGGGAGTGAGGATGGAGGAGCGGCAGCAAAGTATGAAGTGTAAAGAGGGAGAGGGCTGAGGTGGCATGAGGGGTGGCTGCTGGTGCCGGCATGGCCCTGAATTAGAATTAGCAGCATCGGGGGAGGGTCAGACGTGGACTGCATGATGAATATTGTAACGCTGTGTAAGTGGAAACGTGCTTTGCATCTTTCAGTTAAACGCCAATACTGTTCACCTGAGGGAGCATCAGACATGACGACGGAAGACAAATGGAGAGGCGTGATGGATGAGTTGTGACTTTATGATAAACAGAAGGGCGGAGAATAAGGAGAGCATACTGTACACACACACACACACACACACACACACAGGCACTTTACACTGTGGTAATATAAGACAGAAGTTATGTTCACACAACTTGGTCATAAAGGAAAGGAATGTGTGATGAGCTCTTTGTGTGAGCACAAGAAATATGAGAAATATTCAGTCATTACTGAAGGAAAAGTATAATTCACAAGTATGATATACATAAGTGTAATGCACACTAAGGAAATACTACACTACAAGTTAACATTCTGCATTCAACCTTAAGTAAAAGTATTATCAGAAAAGTACACACTATACTCGAAGTATGAAAAGTAGAAGTATTCATTGCGCAGTAACAATGTTCCCTGGCAGAGTTTCACCTTAACATCTGATGTTTCTGGTTAATATTCCCGCTGCATTAATATCTGTGTTGCTTTTTCCTGCTGCAGATGTTTCAGGTCGTTTAGGTCATAGATTAATCTGCAGCAATGCTTCATATTCTATGAGATCATCATGTGTTTGTAGCGTGGCGTCCTATGAGAACTAAAACTAAAAATCTTAAAATAAATTAAAGAGAAAACCTATAAAACATAAATGGTCTAAAAACCTTGAAAAATATCAATAATTAAAACATTAAAAAACAGTGACCGCAAAAATCTTTAAAAATAAAAATGTAAGGACCTAAACTTCTTCTCAAAAATATAGAAATCTTCTATAAATTAATTTCACACAGTCACAAAAACAGAGAAAGGACTTTTCCAGGTTTTCTTTTAGTTTTTTATAAATTTTACTTAATGTCCTTAAAATCTTTCTGAATATAGAAAAAATAAATTAAAGACAAAAAACCTTAACAAAGAAAATCATAAATGGTTTTAAAAACCTTGAAAATAAAAAAATGAATAGATACATAAATACAATAAAAGAGAAATTCAAGACCTAAAAGAACTTTAAATAAATAAATAAATAATAAATAAATAAATAAATAAATAAATAAATAAATAAATAAATAAATAAATAAATAAATAAATGGATGGATAAGGACCTAAACTTCTCCTAAAATGTTAAAGACTTTAAAATCTTAAAAAAAAAAAAAAAAAAATAATGGAAAAATATTCTCTAAATAATTTCTCCCGTCCAGTGAGAACCGTGTATTTCTAAAAAGTCCCAAAAAGCTGTTTTCAGCTCTGTGGTGACGACCAGCTGATCCAAAAGAGTTTTTAACGATTTATAAAACTGAAGGAGAGTTTTCTCGAGTCATAAAGGAAAACTTTACCTTACCCTGAAGTTAAGGGCTGGTGTAGCCTAAACTTTAATGATTTACATCATGGGGAGTTGTATTTTGTCCCAATGAGGAAGGCAAGTCCCCACAATGTGACTGTGTAAAAAGATTTATGTCCCCACAACACACACATACACACTAATAATTTATAAATAAATGTAAGATCCACATATGAGATATTATATATTATATAGTGAATAATTTACATTTGGAGCACAAACTTAAAAGTTTTCACAGCTTTTTGGTCGAAGGAGGTAAACAATGTTTTAAAGTATGTTTTAATTGCAAAAGAAGAGGAATTTCTCAGAGGCAGAAAGTGAAACGCTGACGTCCAACAGCTGCAACACAACAAACTGGTTTTGTTTGGCAGCATAAAAAGTGAAAAGGAAGTAAATCAGTGGTGCTGTCAGCAGAGTAGTAGTTGACCATTCAAATCCTGGTGAGGTTGGAATATTTCATTTATACATTGTGATATATAAAGCCTAATAACATATATAATATGCAAACATTATTATTATGATGGAGAGATATTATTCACCTCTTCACATTTACTAATAATGATGTCCTAGTCAGAGGAGAGTGTAGCAGCGCTGATTGGAAATGTTTCTATCAGACCAGAACTGCTAGTGAAGGAGACGCTGACGCTCTGGTGTCCAGCAGGATAACGGTAAACAGCAGAAGACAACAACATTTAATATCCTTGGCTAGTATTCTGTTTAAAGATTTTCACGGTCGCAGGGTGTATTTATTTTTAATCATGTTTTAATGATAAATGATGTAGCTTAAACATGCTATGGTTTGTCACCATTAAAAAACAAAACCACAGAGTTTTATCAGCTCCAGGCATTGATACAATAGTCTAAGATCACTTCTCTGAGTCAGACGTGTGGACTTCACGCTGACTCCAATTTGTGCACACGAGCTGAGAGCAGACATGACATCTGATCGTACCCTCAGCTCACGTTCAAATTAATATATGTCAAGCCTTGTAGAAATGTTCGTATGCCCACTTTACACTCACTTTCTGTCGTACGCTCGTTTGATAAATGAGGGCCGGTGTGTATCCATCTCTTTAGAGGACTTTTCTTGAGAAAATTTACATTATGGGGACTTGTATGTTGTCCCTATAACGTTGATGAGTCCCTGAAACATCACTGTGTTAACAAATATATGTCCCCACAACGTGAGTAATACAAAAAAACACACACACTACATATTTATAGATACTAAATATTAGATCCTCAGCAGCCAATGAATAGTCATTCTGTTTAAACAGTGAGATATAGGAGACACACACACACACACACACACACACACACACACACACTAATCTGTGACCTACATGCACACATGTTGCAACGGATGCATAGATTACATGATAGATTGATGCTCTGGATTGAAAATATGAGCTTTGATCATGTTTAATCCTGCAACCACATATGGAAGATTTCTGTGTCTGATTTGTTAGTGAACTGTTGAACTGTATTAAACCTTCCGAATAACGTAAAGCAGCAAAGACCCAGGAGGGTGCAGCGTTTTCATTTCATAAAAACACTGCAGCAGCTGATTTCACTAAATAACTGAACAGGGAAATGACTGACTGAGTGTTTGGTTGGAATGAAAGCCTCTATAATCTTTAGACATCATGGTTCAGCTCTGAAAACCAGTATCTCATGGGGAGATCAAGGGTTAAGAGCTCTGACAGGACAAGAGAAATTTGTTTCAGTTTATCAGTTGGATTAAAGCAATTTCAATGATGATTCTGATCAGATGAAATACTCTAGCAGTCTGCTCTCATTCATTGATCATTCTTATTCCAACAAAATATCAATGCATTATTATTTAACCCACATAATAACAAGCTGTGAGCCAGGAAGTCTAGTGACGTAGTATAAAGAGCGACAAAGTCAACATAGGGTTTGTTAACTTATTAGTTATTATATTTATACTCTCACAATCCTGTCAGACACCTTTATTTAAAATGAATCTGTATTATGTTGATTTCAACTAAAATCCTGACAGCAATATGTTTCCGACAAAGTATATTTTCTGTGGTAAATTAACCTTGGGTTCCCCAGGTACTTTCAAAATAAGAGCAGCAGTTAAAATACAGAAATCTTCAAAATGTCAAAAGTTTTTGAAACCAAATAACAGCATGTTTTTTTCTCTGGTGTTCCTCAGGTCTTGGTGTATTGCTTTAATACTCTGAAGGGTTTTTGTCCGTTTTTATCCATTCTTGAATAAAGAAAAAAATATCTAATTCAGCACCAATTGTGTGTAACAAATAGTATTTACCCAAAAAGTGCTTACTTTACTACAAAGTTGAGCTGGAAATGTACTCAAGAAAGCCAAACATTATTGTTTTGAATCATTTTACACATTATTAGGTTTAACAAATTGATAAATTAAGTTATTTATATTGGAGATTTATTTCCAGAACAACTGGACACACAGTTTGAGCTTCAGGTTCACAGCTTTCAGATGATTTAAACACTTTAAAAAATAACTTTCCACAACCCCAAATTCTCAATAACAGGTGGAAGAAGAATAAAGGGTTTATTAAACATTAATAATTGTATTTTTTAGGAGAGTGTTTTTAAGATTTGTCCATTTTATACCTGGTCGCCCGTGAAGTTGGAATAATTTTGTCTTCAGACACGATCCTCTCTTAATTGTGGTTTCATTGTCATTGTGATATGTTTGGAAGAGATTGAGTAATAAAGTTTTGAGAAGACACACACTTTATCTGTCAAGAATAAATCAGATTGTCACAATCATTTCATGGAAAGAGGAAAAAAAAATCTTATTCTAACTTTATGGGCGACCGTGTATTTCAGATGTACAGTTCTCCTCATGTATTGATATATTGATGTAATAATCGGAAGTTGACCATTTGTATCCAGTTTTGAATAAAGAAAAATCATAGAAATTCAGCACCAAATGTCTGTAATAACTGGTATTTACCCCCAAAATTCCTTACTTAACTAAATAATTGAGCTGGAAATGGGCTCCAGAAAGCCACACATGAATGTTCGGAGCCCTTATGATGAATGACAAAGGGTTAAACATTAATAATTGTTCCTTTAGGAGAGTGTTTTCATGATTTATCCATTTTCTCAGGTATTTACTTTCTCACAAAGAGCAGACTCTTATTTACTGTCATAATAATCTGAGTGCAGAGTTGTGGCAGGATGGAGGTTAACCTCAGCCGGCTGTTTGTCTTTAACCACACTGGAAATGTCTTTTCTCCAACCAAGCAACTAAAAGCAGCATCTCACCCTTAAATCACTCCACAGAGCTGAAGCTGTGGGTGACAGTTCAGGGGTCATGTTGTCAGTTTAGATGGTAAACTTTCACTGAATCCACAAGTGGATGGTTGTGTTATGATTAAACCCCAAAAAATGGCACATTTAATTCCAATTTATTCAATTTTTCCACATTCAATCACGCTCTGGACTCAACAACCGTTCTCAGCTGTAATCACTGAAGTTATTATCAGAAACTTAATAACAATAGTTTAATTAGTATTACCATAAAATATATCAAGCAGAGATCCAGCTGGACTCTGGGCCAAACACAGACATAATTGATTCACAGTAATGTAATTATTTTCCATTTGTTTCCTCCACTTTTCTAATAAACGAGTTCAAGTCACTTGTTATTTGGACACTACTTAATAAAAAGTTCTGCACTTCACAGAGTGTTTCATTTGGTTAACAAGCGATAAAGTAACTTCCATCTCATCAGCCGTCCTCTGAGAAATCATCTCCAACAGATGCCATCTGAATCCAAACACTGTTTCTTTATTAAAAACCTCCTGCTGGCCTCCTCCCAGATGGACGCCTCAACATTACCAAAACTTTTCTGCACTGTGTTTTTTTTCTCCTCATTAAATAAAAACAGAAGCATGCAAGAATTATAATGTGCAGTGTGCACCTGTGCAGAGGAACTTGGACTTGATATAACAGCTCAAACTATATAATTAAAATCTGGGAAAGATTACCTTCATGGTACAATGTTTAAAGTGCAGTAGGAGAAGGTTTTAAGGTTTTTATTGTCTTGAAAGAGTGCACATATGGCTGTATGACAGTATACTAAAGAAACATTATCAGACATTTCAAGTTCAGACAGACAGACAGACAGACAGACAGACAGACAGACAGACAGACGGACAGACAGACAGACAGACAGACAGACAGACGGACAGACAATCCCAAAAACCCTCCAGAACTCTGCAAAACCCTCCAAAACACCCAAAACCCTATAACCCACACACACACACACACACACACACACACACACACACACACACACACCTAACACAACACAGCAAATCTTCTTTCCACTACAAATATTAGCATCATGTAATGAAACCGGCATTTAAAGGGTTAAAATCCTGATAATTATTCAATGTTTGATCGTTTTGATCAGGACTGAAATTAATTAAAAGATTTAACCCCAAGAAGTTGGAAAAAAAAAAAAAAAAATATATATATATATATATATATATATATATATATATCAGTAATAGCTTTACAGTGTTTTTTGGAAGTGGACATATCAGTAGCGCTTTATAATAAGGTCCTTAATAACCATTAATTAACAAGTAATAAGGCAATGTTCTCGCTTGAGATCCGGTAGTTGCAAAAAGCATAATTAACTTATAGTTTACTTATAATAGATGAGCAATAAAGTAGATTTTAATATCAATAAGCAAACAAAATAAGATTAATAAAGGCATGGCAAAGACATAATGGGTGGGTCATGGGTGTTTGTAATGCCATTATTAACACTTACATAAGCTTATAAACATACAACAATGTTAATTAGCATATTGTAAGGACTTACAAGGGCCTTATTACTTGTTAATTTATGGTTATTACAAGGACCTTAATATAAAGCATTACCAACATATCTGTCATATAAATGCATCAAAATCAATTTTGTTGCTAATCTAAAAAACGAAAACAAATGCCCCAGCCGAAAATTATTTATTATATGTAAAATAATTCAATTTCTAAGTGTTTTCTATTTGAAAAACATGGACATTGTGTCATCAATCATGTTTAAGGGGGTTATGCAGAAAAAGGTAGAAAAAAATATTAATCTGTGAAGTTTTTATTGCATTTTTTTGGAAGTGGACATTTTTGTTCTTAATGGCCTTAAAGGGTCATAAATTAAAGTGATCCAGAGGGTTAAAGAGGACACTGGAGCTGAGATTATGAATGAGTAAAGTTGTAGAACAGTTCTGATTATTCTCCTTCATGATATCATATGAAAGGTTTGAAAACATGCAGACAATAGAGAAAAGCAGTTTCCTCTATATGGGTGAAAACACTTTATTCTTTGTGTTCAAAGATTTCAAGGCAGGCGGGTTTGATTATGAAGCTCGACAATGAGGCAATTTAACGAACTTTATATAGGACATAAAAGACTGTGAGAAAGGATATAAATGGAACAGAGGGCACTATAAGAACACACATACATTTCAAAAGGAGTCAAATTAAATAGAAGATTAAATGAGCTCAAAATGAAAGACAATTGCTGGGAATCAGAAACCCTAAATGAACTGAGGGTTTGAGTGGATCTCCAGTTTAATGTGCTGATGGAACATGTGGTGAATAGAAATGTGGTGCAGAAGTGGTTTTTAAGCCCAAGCCTGATTTTACCTATAGCAGTCTGCTCCCATTCACTGGTCATACTGGACTATTATTTAACCCATATAATCACAAGCTGTGTGTCAGGAAGTCAGGTGACTCAGTATAAGAGCAACAAAGTCCACGTAGGGTAGAGGGATGAAAAATGAAAAGTGTGGGAGCATAAAGGCTCGGATTAAGCAACATGTTTTAAGTGGTCTTTAACAAAGGCAATTTTATGATGTAATGGGGACCTAACTACAGAGTCGACTATATGAAACTAGATTAGTCGTCTAACAGAATCCATAAAAAGGCGAAAATTTAATTTCAACATACAAGCTCACTGTTTAAGTTTTTTAACTTATTAGTTGTTATATTTATACTCCAACAATCCTGTCATACACCTTTATTTAAAAGAATCTGTATTATGTTGATTACAACTGAAATAAAACAAACTTAAAGTTTTTTTGCTTCCCCAGGTATTTGCAAAATAAGAGCAGCAGTTAATTTTTTTCTGAAAAAAGTCAAATTTACAAGAAAAAAAGGCAAAACTACAAGAACAAAATTATGATAAAATAGTCAATACTTCAAGAAAAAAGTCAAAATTATGATAAAAAAGTCAAAATTACAACAAAAAAAGATCAAATTACAAGAAAAAAAAATCACAAGAACAAACTTTGCCAGAATAACAGTAAAAATTACCAGAAAAAAAGTCAAAATTACCAGAAAAAAATGAAAGTTCAGTTCAGTTTTACTGAATACTTTGTTGGTCAGTCTGTGGGTTTGACTCTCTTTTCGGAGAAATAAAAAGACTGAAGTGAGATGAATACACTGAGAATTTTCTCTGATTGGACAAAACAATTCTTGACTGAATTTAATTTTGTGGACAAAAAAGGCAGTTAAACAGTTAAATCTCAATATATTGTATCAATACTTACCATGTCACATAATGCTTAAAATCACAATAATATCATATTGTGACTCAAATATCGAGATAAATACGCTGAATACGATACGCTGATTCAATCCTCTATAAATGAGTTTTTTAGGCTGTAACAAAGACTCAAAGGAGTTTAGACTGTTTTACTATCAAGCTTCCTCTCAGATCCGCTCTGTTGATTTCTCCTCCTGGCTCGATGTTGTGATGTATCCAGCAGTATAATGTCTAAAAATGTGTCACAGTGGCAGCAGAATCAACTGGTCAGTTATAGGTTTATGTTGAAAAGCATTAATCCAACTACAGTGTTTCTAAACAATGGATCAGTCCCCTGAAATGCAGCAGGAGTCTGTTTCCTGTCGAGTTCCTACAACAGAACAAATATTCTATTGAATCTGTCTGACGGAGCGAGACGGCTTTCATTCAGTCTGAGCCCTGGGCTTTAACATTTAACAGATGTTACATTCAAACATCTGAGTTCATGAAAACCTCAATATGATTCAACCCTGTCATGAATTATGGAGAAAACTAATTATTATGTGGAAGAACACAGAGGACAGTGGACCAGCTGAGTGGGAATAAAATCAACCAGGCTGAAGGACAGTGGGAAATAAAAGTTGTTGCAGAGTTTCAAACAATATCTCTGCCATGCAATCAGGCGTTTGTGTGACTGTGACCTTTGCAGCCTGTCATCTCCTCTCTGTTTCCTGTCTGTCCTGTAGTGCTCTTCAGTAAACTATCTAATGAAGCAGAAATGCCTTAAAGACAGACAGGGAATTTAAATGGCCTCCTAAATTACTCCAGAACAACATCTGATGTTTTCTGACAGGAGGATTCTAATTTAGTATGAAGCCACCAGCAACAATGTGCCGTCACGTCCCCGGCGCCCTGCCGGCTCTGACAGCAGCCCGTCGCCGCAAAGTGGATTTGTTCCTGCAAGGCCACGAGTCTGAATCCCAGCGTGTCCTGGGAGACCTGAGGGGGAACGGTTAATGAAAGTATTTCTCCATCATACGTCTTGTTTCAGGCTGTTTCCATGAACAGTTCTGTACTGCAGAAAGTAAAGCAGGTATCACAAAAAAACTTGGTCCACTGATGAAGTAACTTCTCTCCCACAGGCCAAAGACTTGCAGCTCTGGTTTTATCAGGCAAAGAACCATATTTGGTAACTTCAGCGGATGTCTAAAAAAAGTGTCAAAAGACAGATTTCTGTCAGAAAATTAGTAAAGATCAGGCTGCATCACAGATAGTGACACCATGACATCTATTCAATAATAATAACAACAACAACAACAACAACAACAACAACAACAATAATGACAATAATAATAATCATCATCATCATCATCATCATAATTAATATAACTCAGTTGAGTATCAGGGCCACATTTATGAAAAAATTATGAGAAAAAAGTTGAAAATATTGAATTAATAATGAGAATAATGTGGTAAATATTGAATAAATCAGAGTAGGACAGTTGTGGAGCATTTCATAGAAATGTACTTTAAGATGGTTTCACAAACAAGGAGATACTAAATATTTTGGCACATCAGCATTACATTATCATAAGTATAAGGACTTGTAAAAGAATATGCATGAAATTGCATCTTTTCCGCAGAAGGAACCAGACTGACTTGGAGGAAGTCCCTGCTTTTGTGGAAGGGAAATGAAGTGGTCGACTGCAGGAATGTAGGTTGATGCATCAGAGGAACAATCCCACTGATATTAGGATTTTGAAGCCAGAGGGATGTGAGCTGCAGCAAACAGCCTACCAAATATGTACGACTTTATTCACTTAATTAATTAAACATTTATGACTTTTATTCTCGCAATTAATTTAATATTTACAACTTTATTCTTGTAATTAATTCAATATTTAAGACTTTATTCTCTTAATATTTCAATATTTTCGACTTTAATCTGTTAGTTGAATTTTTTTTCCTTCTAAATGTGGCCCTAATACCATTGACCTTGATTTGCGACATAATAATGAAACATTTTGAAAAAAGTCGCAAAAGTAATATCCTCCAATAAAACATTAGGGTTGATATTTCCAATTTTCCAAGTATTTCAATGAGCCCCATAAAATTGTGCATAGGAGTGAATGAGAGAATGCATACTGCAGAACTTGCACTTTAAAGACTATTTATACCTGTACCTGCCTCTCTCTTGCAAAACTGTATATATTTACACACATGTATTTTTTTCTTTGTATATTTGCACATATATTTTTTTTCTATCCTATTAATTTATATTTCTCTTACTTCTGTCTTCTCTGCCATCTGACAGACAGCAAAGTAAGATTTTCATTGTGCATGGAAAAGTGCTCTATTGTATGTATATGACAATAAACTTTGAATTGAATTGAAAGTGAATAATTGTTTGTCTAAGACTGGTCTCCCCCAAAAAATGACCATATTTAAGTTTTAAAATGTCCTCTAGCAGCTGTAATAATAACGAACGATGTTGAGTTTAAATGGCGGAATTGCATCATATAAAAAGACAACACCCTCGCTGATGCTGCAACTGTCCATCGAATCCAAGAACATTATGAGAATGTGAATCAGTGAAGCAGAGTAAAGCAGAACAGCATAATAATATAATTATAATTAATAATGTTATTGAATGAATTCTCATGCACACATCATTGTCGGGTCTGAAAATGCAAATCTCTGACTGCTGCATTAAATTTAAATTAACAAAATATCACTGGGAAGAGCAAAATTAATTTGCTCTCTGAATTTTATTTTTAAATCATTATTCTTTGGAATAAGAAACATTAAATACATTCTAAGTTTGTAAAAATGGGAAAACCTGCTGAATGTTGGCATTATGTCACTTTATCCCAGTTACTGTATTGTTTTAATCTCCAGCAGATTAAATGTCATTAAGCAGCGACATGACTCATAACGACACATGGTTTATTAATGGTGCGTTATTATGCATTCAGTGTGTTAGCACTGACTCTAATATATAATCTCTTATAGATAACAAGTCATTAACATTCATTAGATGCTTGTTCTCATAATTCATTTCAACCTGAATGTTTTATGAGTGCAGATATAATGCATCAGTGAGCATTATACGTCACGTCAACACGGCTGAACACGCTGCGACTGCATCAGGATTACTTATGGGAATGTTAAAGCTGCACCGAGTCAGATTTCTCATATTTGAACTGACTTTCTGTTTGTGTTGTGCTGTAGTTCTGCAGGGCCCAGAAACAGTCAGCAACACCCACTGAGTTTTCACTTATTCACAAAGACAGACAGACACATTCCCCCCGGTGGCTCTCTCACAAACCTGCAGGCACAAATCCACTGTTTTGAACAACAAATGGTGGTTTTGTTCAGTATTGTGGAGTTTGACATGTAGAGTTTGATGGCAGCCTGCACCACATGCAGCATTCAGATGCACACAGGTCACTAAAATACTAAAGTTTTATCCTCTGAGCAGCAAAAATCAACAGAGCTGTGTTCCTGAATCAATAAAGCAACACTAACTAACTAGATTACTGTGTTGAAAGTCTCACAAGGTAATTATTAAATGACAGAAACAACAACAATAATAATAGCTTCTCATTTAGAAGAGGTGTACACAGATTTGAATAAATCCACAAATGAAGTCTGTGTCAATCACAGTAATCATGCAGCTTCTGATTATAACTGCTGTCACCAGACAATTATACAGCGTTTGATTACAGGTTAACTTTCACTGCATGGTGGGTGGAGAAAGGCTTAAAGGGATGATGTCTGATACAGGAGAATCATGTCATGCAAAAAAAATCTGCACAAAGCTTTGTAATGGTTCAGCTTGAACTCAAAAGCATGAAACTAGTCAGAGTGAAAAACCATGCAGGCCTGAAAGAGCTACAGGGCAGAAGTATAAACTAGGACATTTCTAAAGAAATTTTGAGTGTGCTTGACTTCTGTGGCATTTGATGCCACTCAGAGAGAGAGAAAAACGGCTGAAAGTGCCCCTCGAACAGAAAGCATTTTTGGCTAAACTGTAGCTCCTATCATTGAACCAACTTCACTTTGAGCATCCTGAGTTCTTTCTGGACGTCTACATGTGTTTTGTGAAAAAAAATTAAGAATTTGTCTTTTTAGAGTAAGAAACTGGTTCCTCTGCTTTCCTCCAGAAAGTTTCCCTCCTTTTTAACATGGCAGTCTATGAGGCTGTGGGTGCGTGTTGGTGTCGCATCTGTGCGTCCTACGCACAAAGTATAACTTTGACAACTTTACCAGACGAATGTGAGTGAGAAGACCAATTTTCCTGCGTTTCTATGTATAAATTATTTCTTTAGAGTGGCATCATCGGCATCGAGCGTTTTATTGAGCAAATTTATTTTTTGACAAATTTTTCTCTCCCTCTGCACTCTAGCTGCGATGTCATCCTCTCTAGCCTCTCCATAAGGGGGAATTTTTTTTGGTGTTTTTGACGAATAATTTGAAAACCGTTTGCCGAAACCCTTAGAAAAGTCATAGCACATTTGTCATGGCTGAGCCGGTTGATTTGATACCTTTTTAGTGTATGTGCGACCAAAATTCCGGGAGGAGTAGTTGACCGAAAAAAACACAGAAACTGAAGAATAAATAGAAAGCAACACGTTGGATAGTATATAGTGTGCTCTTACAAGCAATCTCAAATAAAAACTGTGCATTCCACACATAATCTGGTATTTATGAAGGAAATATGTGCAGTGAGAGTGTGCACCTCACAGTTTAAACAGAGGAGGACAGTGAAGAGAAGTTCAAATCCAGCAGTCATCTCTTCCCTGCTGATGACTAATGTTTCATTTATCCTGAGCTGTAAATCACTTTGTGAAGTCAGTTTCAATATGAGGGCTGTGAATGAATCATTGATCATCCTTCTGACATTTAAAGTGTAACTGCAGCTGCAGGCCTACGCCCAACTCCACCTACTGCAACACTTCAGAAATATTCCTAAAGTAAGCAAGAGGCTCAGAGGGAGGCGGCTGAGTACACCACGCCAGAATTTAACATATTTGTAAGAAATGTCAGTATTCACACCAACACGAATGTGTTTCTTAGATTCACAGCTATGTCGTTTAATTTACAGCTCAAGAAACATGTTTAAATGTGCATTGCACTCTGCATAAACAGGTGATGAATCAGTGGCACTGACGCTACAAACAGCCACAGCCCTGTGATGAAGCTGCTCTGTTGCATGTGTAGCAGAGAGATGTTGTTACACTAGATTATGAACTTTTGATGTTAATTAGGAAAATGCAGAGGACATTTATTTTGAAGGAACAAACTGAGAATGTTGGTTTTTGCATTTTCAAGCAGTAACTTCCTGTTTTTATATTTTATTTTTACAAAGGACTGAAATGTTAATTTGTGGCGAAATTATTTTCTGTATCAATTTAATGTAAGCAGAGGTAACTACATACAAGTTTTTATCTAGTATTTTGCCCTTGTAAAAAGTTGAAGAAATGTTATTTTCCCGCGTTGTGTTCTTCTCTTTGTTTTGGACCTTGAGAGCGAATGTATGCATTTCTCTGCTCTGCTATTTACTGTACTTTAATACTGTGCATATAGTATCTGTTCCTTACCATCGTTGGTATTGAGAGAAGTGATGTTTAATGATGTCTTGTGTTGCAATTTTCACATATCCTGTCATTTATTTTCATGCCATACCCTGAATATAACTCTCACTTGGACACACTGAAGTAGAGTGAAGGTGCATTGTTAAAAAGACGCCATTCCTCGCATAGTGAAAGAGTGTTGTTGTTGGTTGACAGATGGTGACAATAGGAGGTGATCTGTATTGTTCACTACTGTACTGTAATTATAGAGCGAAGAAAGGTATCTGGCAATAAACAAGCTTCAACTATCCTGTCGTGGGGGTGTGCTCAATAAATAACAGGTTAACACAACTCAGAGTGACACCTGCGATACATGCACAAGTATGCAAACAGTTAAGGATGTTTTTTCAGCCACACTTATTGAGATTTATAAAACAAACATTAGTATAGGCAGCTTTAGAAATCTGACAGAAAAACTGTGTATTGCACCAACCCGGTCTCATAACTCAGACTACAAATAACACAACTTTACACTTTCAAATTAGTGTTTCTAGTGTTTCTTAAAGTAGTGACCCTTTCTGCAGGTTGAATTTTTTTTTCTCTAAGGTTAGGCTTTAAAAGATGGTCTCCAGCGAGCATTGTCACATGGCAAACTATTTTACCAGGCTTAAAATTACGTAAAGTAACAGGAGTAAATGTGTAATTGTACAAGCTTACAGATCTACCCAGATGGAGCTCTGATGGAGGGTTTTTGTTCATGAGCACATTAGTCAGACATTTCTGTATGTACCTACTATATAACAACGTTAAATTACAAGACAGCAGAACTGGAGGCCTGTTCATATTCTGCATGAAAACAGTGAAGGCGATGAACAGATCAGCACTGAAACTGACAAAGGAAAGGTGTATAGTTTGTGATACAAAGCTGGCTTTTTATAACATACACCCGATTAAACAGTCTCATACAACAATTTTGAAATCATTTCTAGCTCCATGAAGAATCTAATAATCAGCTTTTCTTGACATTGATTCAACTGTATGATCATGTAAAAAGATCACCAACCTAAATTCAGTTTCTGTGAATTGAGGCTACAAAAGAACTTCTCTAAGGTTAGAGTCAAACAGTTCCTGGTTAGCAGAGCCGGCCCGAGGCATAGGCCGTATAGGCAAATGCTAAGGACGCCATCCATCTGGCGCCACGCCAGTGACACAAATGGGAAAGAAAAAAAAAGTGTAACTTCCACTATTTTTTATAACTCGTTGGTACTATTATTTCTTAATACAAAAATGATCCCATGTTAATTTAAATGCAAAGTAAAGCCTATTAGATCTTTTAAGCAGGTGTTTACATTTGTTTACATTTTTATTGCCTTCTAGTTAGTTAACATTTGCCCTGCTGGTAAATTTTCACTTTTCCACCCCTTTATAAATGATAGTTGTAAGCCGAGTTGTTAAAGTGCACATCATTAATGTCAATTAAGCAATATCACATGAGAGGGAACATGAGAGTGACATAGTTCAGTAAAAACCTGATGCAGGAAGTTAAGAGATGTTTGAATCACATGCTGCACTTTGGTAAAACATGGACACCAACACTGTTCTGGTGCTCTCACTTCATGTTTTATTTTTGGGTTTTGATGGTCTTTTTCCCATTTAATGTGGACATTTTTACATCTCTTTTGGTAATTTATGGCTATTTTACGTGTGTTTTTGGTCATTCCATGTCTTTGTTGGTTTATTTTACGTCTTTTTTTTGTCATTTTACATGTTTTTTGGTCATTTTATGTCTTTTTTTGGTCATTTTACATGTTTTTTGTTGTCATTTTATGTCTTTCTTTGGTCATTTTACTTTGTTTTTGGTCATTTTGTGTCTTTTTTTTAGGATGACGTGACAACGTGGAAAAACCTGATGCAGGAAGTTAAGTGATGTTTGAATCACATGCTTTACTTTTCTTTTTGTGGGTTAGTTTGACGTTGTTTGTACGCAGGTTGGAGAGAATGTGCTGATTGCATAATTGTGTCTTTGTGCTTACACACACAGTTTTATGCCCCTTTTGGACGATGCTGGAGTCCAAAAGGCTGACAGGAGGTCGTAACAGGCAGGATGCAGCCAGGGTAAGTGGCTGCAACACTTAGACAAAAGCTCAACAGACAATCTGTTGGTGAATGGAAATGGCCCAGTATGAATAACACCCAGTATGAATAACACAGTATTTTTAGGGTACAACACGTCCAGTATAACTGGAGCTGTGATGTTAGAAATAACTTGACAGTTTCAACCTTTCAGCAGGTGCAGGCCAGGTTTTTACTGCACAGAGATAAGACATCATTTGACCCGTGTCTCCTTCTTCTAACCCCTTCGTCAGGCGGCAGGAAGCAGCAGGAGCTCAGGGGTTACTGCAGGGCATAGGGGAGCGGCAGGGTCAGACACAAGTTAGTATATTACTGCAGAAAGCTGAGGAGAAAGGAAGGTGGCTGTAAGGGAGAAAATCTTTGCTGAAACTTGAGCCAGAAGCATGTTAGCCTGTTTGTCCTGGAGTGGTATAATTATGGTTTAATTATGCAGCACAGATGTAGAAAACACAAGTCTTAAACATGTAAAAATGTTAAAATAACACGTGTTACAGCCCATTTTTCATAAACTACTGCAACAATAGCTGCAGTGTTGGTAAGATAAAGAGAAAAAAAGTTATTGTGTCTTTATGAGGCTCCTCTGGTTTCTCTGTGAGTCTGGTCTGCAGCACAGAACAGCTGCTGGCATCAATAATGAAAGAGAAGGTAAACAACTGGAATTTTAATCTGCATAGTTTGGCATCTCCACCTACTCTAATACACTCCAACGATCTCTGATGTGAAAAGTAAAACTCTTTATTTGTGCTGTTTTAGAGCATCTGAATGTGGAAACAATATAACAAAACATCTCAAAGCCTGTAAAAAAACAACAGATTGATGCACAGTATTTTGGAATAAAAGTTCTCAATTTCACAGAGATGGGCACTGAGGGAAGCAGTTTTAAACCCACTTGACTAGAATCAGTGCTCATGAAAACCTCAATCTAACTCAACCACCTCGTGAATAATGGAGAGCACTAACTGCTACAGCTGTAACACTGTAACCTCATGCATTTTGTATCACATGTTTCCCTTCATCCTGCTCTCTTTCCCTTTTTTCCCTCCTGCATGTTTTAACTCCTGCTCTCCTCTCACTCGTAACCCTTTCCCTCCATCTGTTCCCTCTGAAACCTTCACAGCCATCCAACATTTGTGTCTTTTTTATCCCACACATGTATTCCTCTTTTTTTTACCCGTTCTTCTGTCGTTTCACAGTGTCACTGTATCAGCAGTCGGCAGCTTTTGGCTCACATTCTATCAACATTTCACATTTACTATTCATATAAATGAGAGGTCTGGTTCATCGTCTCGGCCCCACGATCTGATTTCATCCCGATATTTGAGTCATGATACGATATTATTGTGATTTTAAGCATTTTGCGATATGGTGCGTATTGTGATACAATATATTGTGATTTAACTGTTTTTAAAAAAAAATTAAATCAAAAATTGTTTTGTCCAATAAGAGAAAATTCTCAGTGTATTCATCTCACTTCATATCATAATGATCAGACAGCTGCAGAGAGAAGGAGAGCCTTGATGCTCCTACCAACGTCTGCTTCTACCACTAAGGTAAATATTAAGTTATTTTTTAAGCAATATGTTGAGAACTCTGCAATGACAAATTATCTTTAGCTCAGTGGTATCTTATAGAGTGAAACTGAATGACAAATGTCATCCTTATAATATTATCTATGTACATCTCACAAAATGCCAACGCAGGTCACCCACAATCCACTGCGCTTTGGTTCATTACCTTTGATTGGGTCGGATTCTGGTCGAACACCGAAAAGTACAACATTGCAGATGTGACTGGAGAGGGAAAATAGCAGCAAATGTTGGCCAAATAGTGAAATAGTTACTATATCTGTGAATTAAACATTATATTTATTATATATTTTATTTATACATTGTTTCTCCTCCCTCTCCCCCTCTTTTCCTTCTCTGCTGTTTTGTTTCCCTGTTCAGCATCATCTCGTCCATTTTTATTGCAATCTTGTCTCACCTCAAATTCTGCTTCCATCTCTCTCTCTCTCTCTCTCTCTCTCCCTCTCTCTCTCTCTCTCTGTATATATGAACTGTATCTGCTGCAGTTCCTTCTACTATATCCATCTCTATCTCTTTGCTGCCTCCCTCCATCCCCTCAATCGGTCCTGTTTCCATCCCTCTTTCAACACTCCCTCCATTCTGTCTCCTCTGTTCTCTGCTGTTTACACTCCCGCAGTACTGTGTAGCATCCAGAGCACACATGTACACATGAGGGCTGGAAAAGCAAAAATAGTATCATTCATAATTCATAATAGTAACAATGAAGGCCGATTGCGTTTATTAACCCCTTAAACAGCAGTGCCCTCCCTGCAGGACTCTGGCTGCAGTCTGCAGCACCAGACTGAGCTGGATGGTGAGTCCGCCTCAGGGTCCCTCCAGGCAAAGCTGGGAGACGTGGTGAGGGGGGAGACTCCTGGAATACTTTGCTTAACCTGCTGCCCCTGTGACCCGGCCGGGAAGTTAAAATTCTTCTGAGCACCAGGTATCAATCAGAACACATTATGATGAGACATTTATCAGCATATTTAAATTCTTGCTCCTCATTAAACCCCTATTTCGTGATAATGATTTTGGTTATTATCAATAAAACCATGGAAAATGTCTCGATATCAGCTCCTAAATTAAACTATTATCAGCTGCTTTTGTTGTTGTCATTATATTTGTCCAAACAAATGAACAAACAAACAACCTTTAGTTGTACCAGCCATTACAATGAACAAGAAATCAAAGAAAACAAGGGTGGTCTAATCATTTTTTCCTTGACTGTATATGGCTCATATTTAAGCTGCACCTCCTGGGTCACACTTTCACAGGTTATCTAAGAATAACAGTGCATTATATTTTGTGGCTAAACTACAAACAGATGATACTTGTAGTGTGTTGTTATATATTATATATATATATAGATGTTGTTCTTTATAGTCTGAAGCGTGAAAACAAACATAAATATGGGGCGTTTTCAGCTGTTGTGGGGTTGTTGTTGTCAGGGACAGTCTCACGGAGCAGCAGATGGTTTGTGTTTGTGTAATTTTCCTTCAGTTGCCACCTGGATGAAGAAACCCTAAATATTTATTTCAATAAAAATCTCCATCTTCAGTTTTCTCTCATTCGGCCTTTTCTCTGTGTGTGTCTCCTCTCTTTTGTCTTGCAAACACATTTGGCCTCAGCTTCTCCTCTTTGTCCTCTGACGTCTCTCTTGTTCCCATCACTCCCTGGTCTCCCCTCCTCTGATCCTCCCTCTCCTCTCTCTGCTCTGCTCTCATCCTCTCTCCTGTCTCCTGACCTGCTGCAGAGAAATAAGAAGAGTGGATCAGTTTCCCAAGTTTCCGAACTCCTCTTCTCTCCAAAGAGGCCGATGATAAGAGAAGTATTACAGAGGAGGATGATGGGTAATTATGCTGGTCTGGAGATATGATTCACTAATCTGGCCGCTCCCTCCCTCTTCATTCCTCATTCTCTACGTCTCTGTTTCTCCGACTTCAGTCTCAGAGTTTCTCATTATCTGCATCATCCTCTCGTTATTTTTCATCTCTCTGTCTTTCTCTCTCGTGGGGTGGAGGATGTGATATGTGCAGTAGTTGAAAAAGACTGACTGTGAGCGTTTAATTCATTTTGTTGGACTGCAGGCACAGTAGATTTTACTTCGTTTTGTGAGTTTGTGTGTGTGTGTGTGTGTGGTGGACTATTTGTTGAAATGATAAGACTTTCAGCCCTTTTTTTTCATTAAGATAGCACATGAAAAAGACTGAACTTCTCATCAGTGTGGGGGGTGCAGAAGGACTGGATACATTAAATATGACGATAATATGTAATTGAAAATAATTTAATCGACGGAGCGGACAGATTAAACAAAAGTTCACTCAGAATGCATCTAACTGGGAGGAAGTAGAAGCCAGATTCTACCATAAAACTAAAATCTAAAATGAACAAGATGCTAAACGACAGAACCACCAGACACCAAAAATATTCCTCAATAACCCAAACAGAATGACTTTGTTTTGATCTCGGAGTTCTTGCAGAAAACATTTCTCTCACGTGTCTGCACAGTGACTGAATAAATTCATCTAAAAACAAATGAAAACATAACTTCTTCTTTCCCAACCAAAATCTCCAACCTAAACAACAGAACAGTCTGTCAGCACCACCCATAGACTCCTATGAGAGTCCTGGTTAGGCTCTAAAAAAAAGATACAAATAAAAACATTTTAATGTTGAATGACTTATTTCCAAGCAACTTGTGAGCACATCTCTGGCAAAACCAATATTTTAAATTATGAAACGAATTATTCTTTGTGGAGAAACTCAACTGATTAAATTAATTAGTCAATCAGACTTCATTAAATTCGTATGAGAGTTAAGAATTTCTTTATTCAAGAACAGCCCTACAAGGAAACATTGACTTAAAATCAAATGTCCATTAACCGGCTTTGGTTCAGCTGCACAACAAGATCTCAGTCCTAAACAACAGGACAAACAGTTTGTCAGCACCAGCCATAGACTCCTATGAGCGTTTCACACACACCACATTATACAGACACATACGGTTCACTGCTGTTAAAAAGATGCAGTTTCTATGGATTTAGGCTAGAAAACCTCTAAGCTAGGTTTAGGACAGACACCTTCCTGGTTAGGCTCTAAAACTTGTTTCCTTTTGTTTCCACATGGGACATAAAGCCCGTTCTCCTGGTAAAAGTCGGAGAGAATCTTTCTATGGCAAATAATCCCAAAGTTTAAGAACAAAGTGTTTAACCATCCATCAACCATATAAACCTTTTAAGGGATCAGGGTTGTAATAAACATACTGGAGCCTTTAGTGTTAAATTCTTTTTTTCCAGCAGTTTTTTTTTTGCTTTTTTCTAGTGTCCTTTAAAAAATATTGCATTGATCTAAAATGAGAATAAAATCTTTCATAATTGTCAATTTGACAAAATACAGTAATGTTAAAATTGGAACTACAAATCTTTGAGCCGGTTTCTTTGCATCCTTCAGCTCCGGTCACTGCTGGTCCCACTCTTTCTCTTCACTCAGAACCATTAAAGCTGCAGGAGTCTGATGGAGAACCTGCAAAACGCTGCACAATCATGTTTTTATGGTCGTTGTCCAACTCGCTGTGTCCCTGTCTCCTCCATCCATCACAGCAGTTATTCTGCTGTCTCACTGCTGAGGACGGATCAAAGGAGAGTTGTCTGTCTGTCTGTCCGTCAATCTCTCTGTCTGTCTGTCTGTCTCTATGTCTCTCAGCAGGACAGTGAAGAGGACATGTTTCTGAAGGAACACTAAGAGAAATTTGACACATTACTCTGCTGAGCTTGGGGCTCTGGTCTGTATGTGTGTGTGTGTGTGTGTGTGTGTGTGTGAGATCCTGGCTTAAGCTACCTTTGGGGTTACATCAGACTAAAGACCAGTTGATTGGGGACGGCTTATCCAGCTGAGGACAAAAGCTGAGTCCCCAGTCGGGATAAATCTGATTTTTGGAAGGAAATTAATGTAAATGAATGTTGAAGAAATATAAACCCAAGAAAAAGTAATGCATAAAATGTGTGTGTGTGTGTGTGTGTGTGTGTGTGTGTGGTGACTGCATCCATATGCATTAATTAAATACTGTGAGTGTTACAGTGTATTCTCAGTATTTTTGCTTGCATATCTGCCACTTTTTGTGTGAGTCTGTGTGTGTGAGTCTGTCTGTGTGTGTGTGTGTGTGTGTGTGTGTGTGTAGAGCTGCAGCAGTCATTTTGCTGACTGTAGTAAATTGTGCGTTCCCTCCCTGGACTCAAGACCCACATTTCCTCTCCGGTCATTCTGCTGCAGCAGCTGGTTCACACAACCAGAACAGATCCAGACTCTGTTTTCATTATTCATCCATGGAGTTCTGACACACACACACACACACACACACACATACACACAAGCTGCTCTGATTCTCTACAGTCCTGTAGCAGGTGGACTTCCTTTACTTCCAGGGAAACTTGTACGAGTCCTACAATCCCAATTCCAAAAAAGTTGGGCTGCTGTGAAAAACACTGTAAAAATGTGCAAACCAATTTAGACCTACATTCAACGTAGAAAAAGTAAAGAATTTTCAAACTGCAGAGAGTGAAATGAAAGGAGACGGAGGCGCTCCCTGCTCGCAGCAGGAGGACAAACATCAGCTCAGTCTGGATCAGTTTCAGCTCCTCATTACAACTTTTAACACAGTTGAAGAGCTGGAGCTGCTCTGAACTACATAAACTATTTAAATTCACTTCTGTAGTTTCAATCAAAATTAATTTTACATGTGAGAAATCCACACGTGTGTTTCGTGTATGATATTACAGGCAAGATACTGCAGAGAGACTTTCACATGTGAGGTTTATCATCAATAGCATCATGCTTGATGCAGGATTTTCAATGTTTTTTTTAATGTATTTGAAAGGGGAAATTCAATGTCTACTAACTTTAATATTTTAGTCATTTAAAGTTATATTTGATTGGATAGTTTATCCTGGTTTGATAACAATTTGTGGTGGGACAGCAGTTCTTTTCAGTGTACTGAATCAGTAGAAAAGGGGTCGGCAACCCTCACTAACAGAGCCGTTGTCAGCCAAAATATGAGGAAAACAGTCGGAATGGAGTGGTAAACCTTATTTTGAGCCTTAGAAAGAAAATAAATTAGACTACCAACATTAATAATGGGTCAAAATGAGCATTTATTTCTATGGTTTCGTCAGAATGCATTGAGGAAACTGAAGAAATATCTCAGAAAACTCAGAACTAGACTTGAAGTTGGCAAAAATGTAGAGGTTATGGCACCAGCTTGTAGACTTTTATCAGCTATGATGCACATTTTGGTTGACTAAAATGTTTTAAAAACATTTTCACTGCCATATATAATCTATACAAGTTTACAATTGAAGGATACAGATTGCTTTGGGCCTACTACAATCATAAATTAAAATTAAATAAATAAACATTTCATTTTGTATAGATTTTTTCAGAGCCTCTGCAGATGGCCTGAAGAGCCTCATGTGGCTCCGGAGCCGCAGGTTTCCTACCCCCGCACTAGAATCTGTTCATTAAAAAAATCCTGAAAAAATGTGTTCCTTGAGTCGTTCAGTGTTTAACTGGAGTTGTGTTTAGTTGGATAAAGCTACGGTTTGCAAACTGAAAGTTGTTATAACAATCTTATTTTCAGAAAATGTTATTTTCAAATATGTATATTGCACATTGCAAACATTGCTACATTAAAAATTCCATATTTTTACTGTAGTATGTTCACATTTCTACTCTATATATTTTCTATTTAAGCTGCTGAAGTACTTGCCTTAATCTATATCTATATTTTATAACTTTGTTTGTTTTTTCTTATGCACCAATACACCACAGCAATTTCCTTGTAGGTGAAAAACCTATGGAGTAAGATAGCTGTCATAAAGATGTCTTCATATTTTATGTGTATTATCATACACACATTATGACGTGTACATTTATGTCGTCTTATCTGCCATAAACGAGGTTATGGGTTGCGGGACGTGTTTGTGTCGCGGTGCTGCAGAAACAAGATCTGGGACACCGGGTCGGAGGCTCCATTCTCCATGTAAGAAGTTACAAGTCGTTTATTTAACCAGCACTATTAGTCTGAAGCTGTTTAATTCAGGAAAAAAAAATAACCATAAGGCAAATATTCAGCATAGTTTGTCTTTTGCCTCTTTGTCGTCCTTTATCGTCCCTAGCAACGGTCTGTTAGACATACCAGTTTTGTTGCACTTGACCGAGAGGAGGGTTAGCAAAGAAACCAGACTTATACCATGGACAAATTTATTAGCCAATTAACATAATTTATAAATCGATAAAAGTCATATCTTGATCAACATTACAATTATGAATTATTTCATATTTTGCAGGTCAGTACTAATTAACTAGCACAAGCCATCTTCTAATGCTAGTCATAATTGCACTAACTTAGTGTCACCAGCATGTCATTAGCTTGCAAGCCAAAGCAGTATGTCTGTAAGTCCATGAACTGTATATTATTTAAAAAAGTACAATTTTATGAAATAAATATTGGACATACATTGACTTTACCTGTGATGCTTAACCTGAGCTGGTAGCTCCACCCGGTCCACTGCTGTCTGTCATCTTTGGCTTTGGCGCATGCACTTTGGAGAAATCGTGATTCGATTATTTTCCCGTGACCTGCCTGTGACCTACGTGACATCAACAATTTTCTACTCGTACCCACAAACTTGAATTCATGTTCACAGTGAAGACTTTGTAGTTGTAGTTATTAGAGTTATATTCACAAGACATTGCACTCATAGCTTTTAGATTCATATTCACATAAAAACAATCCTAACCCAAACAATTTATCAGACTCACGTATATGAAAGCAGAATTTTGTGTACAACAATTGTATTGATATACAAATGTTTAACATGACGAATACGAATGGTTAGAATCATGCACATATCTTTTTGATAGCGATCTTACTCCATAAAAACCTACTTGACAATAAAAAACAATTCTGATTTTGAATACAGTAGGTGGCAGTACTTCCTACTTTGAGACATGAGAGAGGGAGAGACTCTGGTGGCAGTAGAGCACCTACTATACTGGTTGCCAACCGCTGATAAAACACAAGATTGTATTTACATAAAGTTAAACTGGCTGATGTGTGGCGTTAAAAAATTACGCTACATTCAGATAACTCCGCCAAGTCACATGAGCTCCAACTCCCTGATCAGACACAGCTGCAGGATCGTCGTCTCCATGTTGGCATCGGCCCTGTGAAGCAGAACTCAGCCTCAGCCTGGCTTTAATGTTGTACCTCCACAAGACTACAGCATCAACTTCAGCTCCATCCTGCAATCTGTCCATTCAACTCAAGTCAATTTCTAATTTTTCTTTTCCAATTAAAAAGTTGAAAACTTTCTTCCACTGGAGAAGAAGAAGAAGTCTGTAAGAAGTCTGGAGTGTGTGGCGTGATACTTTTCTCTAACGGTCGAGAGCAGTCGGCAACCTTGACTCAAACAACCTTAAACAAGAGAAAAATTGTTGGAATCAAGGTGCAAACCTTATTTTGAATGAAGACAAAAATGGCCTACTAAGTCTAAATTAGTCTTCCAACATTACAAATTGGTCTAAATGAGCATTTATTAATATGATTTATGAGTTTGGATTTGAAAGCTATCCTAGCTAGGGAAACTCAAAACTAGACTTGAAGTTTGCAAAATTTACAGGTTAAGGCTTTATTTTGATTTGATTTGATTTAATTTTTTTTTAAGCTATGATGCACATTTTAGTTGACTAATATGGCACTTTATTGCCATATATAATTAATATAATATATTTTTACCATTGAACATTACAAACTGCTTTGGGCCTTTTCCAATGATAAATGAAAATGTACATTTTTTGTTGGCACGGACACAGGGAGCAGGTTTCCTATCCCTGAACTAGAGAGAGAGAGTGACAGGAGTTCATCTGAAGTTGAGAAAATAACAAAATCTGGACATATCATTTGTGAACGAGACTTCACAACTGCAACAGAACAGCTGGTGACTCTGGGCAGGAGCCTTGTTGAGATGAAGATCAGTGTTTCACAAACAGACGGTGAGGAAAAGTTTTTGTTTGGAGTCAACAGAAAATGTCTCACCAACACCGGAGAGAACGGAACAACAAGAAGCAGAAGGTCAGAATATTCAGTTCCTCGTTCACTGGATCTGACTCACAACTTAAACACAGGAAATATTTAAAAAACACCCTTGGTCCTCTTGTGAAATGAAAATATGCAAAAATTACCACACAGAGTTAGAGAAGGCCATTTTACTGTTAAAATGTTTCTCAGTCCTTGCCATGATCACAGTAACAGAAAGTCTGAGGAGCAGCTGGAGATCAGCAGCAGCACAGAGAGTCCTCAGAGGCTCCATGGCTTCATACAGAGCTGCTGCTGCTGGAATAACAAGAGGAGGAGACCCAGAAAGACTTTATCCAGATCATCATGTTACAACCACATGGAGGTTTGTTTTGTTCAGTCAGGAACTGAGAAAGAACACAAACTGTCATTTTTTACTTCACTGAAGGTAGAAATACACAGTACTCATAACAAGTATTAAAATGTGTTTAATGTGTTTTAACTGGTAAAGTGGACCCACCCTATATTCTAACTAAACTGCAAACTAAACTTAATCCATTAAAATGTTTTAAAAGTTATTCATAGGCAATAATTTCCACACAAAAAAACAGAAGTTTTATCTGCTCTGCTACGATTTTTCCTTTGTGATACATCTGTGAGCAGTTTGAGATTGGTTCTTTCTAACAAGAGGCTGTACTTTAATGTTAAAACAATCAGGAACAAATCCAGATAAGGGAGAAGATCTTTCTACCAACCACACACAAATCTCATCATTCCACAACCCCTTTGTCCATTTTTTTGTAATATCTGCACAGAAAAGTTTTTGAATTTCCACTTTTTAAAATATAACTCAGTCACAAGATTAAATGTTGGCACTGAGCGTTAAACCACACAGATATGTTGAATGACAACATTTTTAAACTACAGATACAATACAAAGTTAAATTGGAATGTTTCTGACCTGCTGCAACCTGTTGTCATTCCCTGCCATGGTCCTGATGAGAGGTGAAACAGCGTATCAGCCCCACAATCTGATTTAATCCTGTTACTTGAGTCACAAAACGATATTATTGTGATTTAACCCTTTATCAGGCAAAGAACTATATTTGGTAACTTCAGGTAATATTTCAAGAAAAAAAGTTGCAAATTTACTAGATTAAAGTGGCAAATATACAAGAAAAAAAGTAACAGATTTAAGAGATTTAAAGTGGCAAATCTACGCGAAAAAAGTTGCAGATTTATGAGGAAAAAAGTGGGAAAAAATAAACTTTTTCTTGCAGATTCACCACTTTCAATCTCATAAATCTGCGCATTTTTTCTCGTAGATTTGCCACTTTAATCTCGTAAACTTTTTCTCAAAATATTATTTTCGTATGTTTTTTTTACACATTCTGGCAGTATGTAATATCCTCAAATATTCTCTAGGGTTGAAATTTGGAACTTGCAAGTATTTCAATGAGTGCCCTATTAAGGGTTAAGCATTGTGTGATATGGTGAGTATTGATACAATATATTGAGATTTAACTGTTTAACTGCAGTTTGTGTCGACAAAATTAAATTAAATCAAGAATTGTTTTGTCCAATCAGAGAAAATTCTCAGTCTATTCATCTCACTTCAGTTTTTTTTATTTTTCCACAATGAGAGTCAAACCCACAGACTGACAATTCAGTCAAACAGAACTAAACTGATATCAAACATGTATGGACGACAACAACTGCAGCATTTTTATCAAACTTTCACAAACGACTAGCTTCACTGCTAAAAATGTTTCTGATTGAAACAGAAGAAAGACAAACTTTGCAGGGTTATTTAGACAACTTCCCTACATGATATCCTGACTTAGAAGTCTTAAATCTTCTAGTTTCATATGATACCAAGATCTCCAGGATATTCCTAAAAGTGACAGCCTCCAAAAAACAAAAATGGATATCGATACTTGGCAGCCATGAATCTATATATATTATTGCCACATGAAATATCGTGATACTATGCTGTATCGATGTTTCCCCCACCTCTAGTCCTGATAGAGCTTTGGGGGGTAAAAAAACTACAGAAGCACACGGTCACAGTTAGAAACACGTGATTAATGTTACGATTTCAATCAAACACTAATTTGTTAAATTTAGGCAACAAAATTAGATGGCTAAGGTTAGGAAGAAGATCAGAGTTTCAGTTAAAATAACTTCTCTGTGTGTGGCTACTGAATGCAGTTTCAATAAAAGGTTGATTTAAAGAATGATTTATGTATGGAAGTTAATATACAGGTTAACCTAAACCTTGCCTTGGCTTGAAACTGACTTTAGGTTTCACTCGGGTCATGAACAGCACCAAACACCTGAAAATGTAATTTATTTTTTTTATTTTATTTCATTTTATTTTAAAGTCTTTATTGGAGCTAAAAAAATAAAAAATTAAACCACCATCTGCTTGACAATAAGTCAAATAGTATTTTTATCCAACTTTAAACAGAAATATCTCCAGTCCAATAAGCTCCAACTATTTACAACCAGTTACATAAATTAAGTCCAACCACTGATTCATTAGCAGTCTCTCGGTTGCGTGTTTAGCCTGAAAACTCAAATTCAGTGTTAAATTTAAACTGCTGACTAAATGCCTCAACATATATAAACTGGTTCCTTCTTAAAATAATCTTCCTGGTTGGTTGCTCTTTATAAATATAACCCTGTATGACAGAACAGTCAGTGACTGTGTTCCAGCAGGAACCTTCTGTCCTCTCAGTCTAAATGTGCTCCAGCAGCAGAGAGGAGCCGCTGAGAGCCAAGAGGCTCATCACACGTAGAAGAGTCCCAAAGATAGTCGGGACGTCTCCTCCACCTGCAGGAGGCATCACAGCTCCTCATCATGTGGGAGGTAAACACAATCTTTAAATATAGCGCCAACGTGTGAACAACAGGTTCAGATATCCACGAGCAGATCTCCAGCCAGACGACGGCAGATGGAGGAAGAGATGAGATACAGAGAGCAGCTATTTCAGAGTCACTCACTGAGGAGGAGTGTTAGCTGCTCCACATGTCTCCTTATCTTAAAAAAAGGTTTAAAAACTATCGTGGAGAAGTTGAATGGTCCAGTCAGCTGATTATGAAGACATAAATATCACAATTATTGTTTAAATCAATCAGTCAATCAATCAGAATTTATTTTTATAGCACTTTTCATATAAGAGAAATGTAACACAAAGTGCCAAAGTGCTTCAAATAAAAAATAATTAAAAAATAAATAAATAAATAATAATAATAATAATAAAACATAGAAGCAAGCAAACACCCTCCATCCTATTATAAACAGAGCACAAACTGAGGAAACACTGGAGGCAGGTTAGAAATTATTAGATAAAATAAATAAAAAATAAATAATAATAATAACAATAACAAGTAAAAAAGCTAGATAAAAAGATGAAATTAATAAATAAATAATTAAAAAGTATTAAATATTATTATTATTATTATTAAAAAAGTAAAGCATGATAAAAAATAAAAGTATATATATATATAGACTAATAAATAAATAAAAGAGAAGATGTTGTAACACTAAGATGCATGAGCAGAAGAATATTTAAAAATTAAAGTAATAAATAAATAAAAGCCAAGTTGAAAAGATAAGTATTGTCTTTGCTCTTAAAAATATGAACTGAATATAAATTGGTTTTCCAGTCAGGGAACATTCATGGTCAGTATTTTCTGTGAGGTGCTGTGAATATAAAAACTAACCACAATGACTCAGAGTTTATGGTCAAAAACTCAAAATCTTGGAAAAAAACATGTTTTCTCATCTGCAAACTCTGTCTCTTGAAACAAGAAATACATTTTGTAAGCAACATCCCAACAACTATGTTTATTAACAGCATGATAAGGAGAAAGTAGTTCTCCTGCTGTAAGGTCTGCAGGTTCTTCTTTCATCCTGTCAGACTTTACAACCAACACCGCTCCCAAAACTGATAATTCTCTCATGTGCAAATATCAATATTTCCTGTGTTTAATACTGTCAATTGAACCACATAATCTATTTATTTGTTACAGTTGTGCTTCTTGTTATTGAAACAGTTGCTGTAAACCTGCAGATTTCTGCTGTGGGATGACAAAACAATATCTGATCAAACACTTATGACATATGACCTTATTATTGGGCTGGAGTTTAAATAAATAAAAGGAACAAAGCCGACTCGTTCCAAAAATGAAAGCAAATGTTTGTCATTCAGAGAACAGTTTCTCATACTCACCAATATTTATCAACACAAATCCTAATTATTCATTATGGTTTTATGAAAATATTATGCATGTTAGGCATAATGTGTGAGGCCTAGTAATATACAGCTCTGAGTGGCAACATTTTAAAGTTCAAAACATGTTGAATAATACAAAAATATATATTTATTAATTAATTAATTAAAGACAATTGTTAATATGCTGCTGCAAAAAATGTTTTGGGCCGGTATTATTCATTTTCCTTGGGTGAAGGAGGCTCCAGCGTGTCCTCAGCAGAGTTGGAAGAAGTAATCAGATTACTTTACTGCAGTAAAAGTACTAATACACACTGTGAAATGACTCCTCTATACTGCCCTACAAAGCAAAAAGGCAGTAACTATGCAGAGTGCAGAACTGAGAAAAATGACTTTAAAGTTATCCTGTAATCTAGCCTAAGTAGTTGTAGGTAGATTATTGGACATGTGGCTTTTTTGTTACTTTATATTAGCTTATTCTTTGTACATATCAATCCTCATATTTAATTTTATATTTTACCCCTATTTTGCAGTTACTGTATTCTTGCTTTGTATTACTTACCAAAAACGTGGCACCATACCAAGGAAAAAGGCAGTAGATTCTCCAAAATAAAACAAAGAATAAACAAAATAGTTTTTTCGCGAGGATGCCGCGAAATCAGCTGTGTGTGTTCACCATGGAAACAGTAACTTCACTGCGCAGCAACACGGTTATTTTTTTGTTTGGTAAAACATAACAAGAATACAGTAATGGATGTTACTGTACTCTTGCTTTGTTTCCCTAGGGCTTTTTGCAGTTACTGAACAAACAACACACATTTGAGATAAGATGTTTTGTCACATAACAAAGGATGCCTTGAATGTCATGAAAATGATAATAACTCATTTTTTACCAAAAATGCAGTTACTGCCTTTTTGCTTTGTAGGGCAGTATAGTAAAAGTCCTGCATTCAAAACCTACTGAAGTAAAATTACAGAAGTAACAAAATGTACTTAAAGTATCAAAGTAAAAGTACTCGTTATGCAGATTTTAAAAAATATTCTAAATCAATTATTAGATTAATATTGATGTAAGCAACATTTTACTGTTGTCCAGGTTAGGGTTAATTTAACTTGTTAATATACTGTTTCATCCTTTAATTAATATGAAGATGTAATTATTTGAAATGTATTCTGTTTATGTTAAATCTCGACCTGAAAAGTAACTTAAGCTAGATATAGTGGAGTTATATTATTTGTCTCTAAATGTAGTGATGTAGAAAGATATTACATAAAATGCAAATACTCAAGAAATAACTCCAACCTGTACTTATGTGGAGTAGTTCCAGCACACAGAGACTCACTTCAGGTAACTAAAGAAACAATATCCACTTAATTTCCTAACAAACCTCAAACAGCAGCTCAGGGATTCAAGTTGCTGTCTCAGAGAGACACTGTGTATCAATAATGTTCAGCTGGCTTTATGAATATGAATATGAACATATACATATACAGGATTAAGCCTGAGAGCAGAACACACTCAGTGATACAGGATAAAACAAAGTTATTATGTTCATGTCCCTGAGAGGTTTTTCACAAAAAGCAGTTCTGTTTGCGTTATACAACAAGTGGACTCTACATTAAATTGTGATGTAGAGAGGAGAAGCGAGAGATGAAAGAACATCAGAGGAGAGAGTGAAGAGGCCGATATTCGAGGAGGTAAAACAATCAAACAGCCAAAGAACAAATCACATGGAAACACCGATAAAAAGATTTACAGGAGCACAGAACAGATTCATGTACGTCTGCAGATGAACACATGAGGGAACAATCAGGTTCATGACAGCAGAACCACAATAGAGAAACACTTTAACCCTTTATTAGGCAAAGATTGATATTTGGTAACTTCAGGTAATATTTTGAGAAAAAAGTTGCAAATTTACTAGATTAAAGTGGCAAATCTACAAAAAAAAAGTTGCAGATTTCAGAGATTTAAAGTGGCATATCTGCGCGAAAAAAGTCACAGATTTACGAGAAAAAAGTGGGAAAAAAGCAACTTTTTTCTCCCAGCTTCCCCACTTTAAATCTCATAAATCTATGAATTTTTTTTTTGCCATTTGCCACTTTAATCTCTTAAACTTTTTGCTCAAAATATTTTTTCGTATGTTTTTTTTTTTACACATTCTGGCAGTATGTAATATCCTCCAATATTCTTTTGGAGGATATTACATATTTGGAGGTTGAAATTTCGAATTTGCAGGTATTTCAATGAGTGCCCTATTAAGGGTTAACTACAGAAAGAGAAAGATGAATATATTATTATTACTCACAGAGCTGCTCACTCACTGCTGATTCAAATTGAGAACAGGAAGTCACCTCTCCCTCTCACCTGGAAGTGAGGGTCATGCAGTCACACCCTTTAATGTACTTTCAAAATAAAGGCTGGGCTATTTACAGATTTTTAAACCACTAGATGGAGACACAGAGCTGAATGTGTTGACCCCAACACTAAAAATTACATTTACATTTGTGGATGTATTTATAATCCATGACAGAAACATTCAGACTGTTTGTGTGTCATGATGAAGCTCGCTCGTCAGAAATGGTTTGCAGGTATTATCTCAGAGCTCAGAACAGAACAGAACAGAAGAGAGAATAAAAACAAGTGTGAACATGATCTTGATTCATGCTTAAATCTAATTTCACTTTTATGAATCTGTGCGTTCTTAAATGTTGGTTTGCAGAGTAAAAAATCTTTTCTCCTCAATATATTTCCATAACTCACATCACACTGAGTTCAAGACATTTAAAAAATGTATTCATTAAGACTTAGCAGAACATCCCTTTTTAATTATTTATTTCATTCTATGATATATTATCGTAATTCACGGTATTTCTTGGGGATTTCGTTGTATTTAGTAATTTAAATTTTGCCTATGAAGCCGATTGGGGGAAAATAACAGAATTGGATACACGTTGGTGTAAGAATCCTCAATAAATAAATAAATAATAATAATAATGATAATAATAGTAATAATAATAATAAATCTCATAGGTTAGAGGCTGGTCCTCTGGAGGACATGTCCAGGTGTCCTCCAACAACTGTTTGAAAACCATTTTATGGTTAAGTTTTTCTAATGCAAACAACTAAAAATAAAAGGCTACGTCTGTTCCTAAAAGCATGTTTTGGACATTTTCTGAAGCTGATAAGGTTCTAAAAAAACACAAGAATTATGAGCCTTTACTCCTCCAACCACCAACACTGTCATATAGACCACATAGAGACACAGTTTACATTTCATAGATTATTAACGTATGTTTTTCCATGAAGCAGCTCAGTCACTCTGGATGTGTGTTTCACATTACAGCCAAACTGTGCAAAGAAGAATCTACACATTATTTATTACATAAAAAAAAAAATCACACATTTACGACAATAAAAATCTCTAAAATTTACAACAAAAAACTCACAAATTCTTCACCAACAGGGAAAACAACTCAATTGCTTTTGCATCTCTGGTAGCCCGCAGACGTATCTTACTTCATTGGAAGGATAAGAATCCTCCCTCCCCTAACTCTTGGCTAAAGGATCTAATGTCATTTCTACACTTAGAAAAAATCAAGTACAGTATTAGGGGGTGCTCCGACAACTTTTATAAAACTTGGAATCCCATTCTTTCCCTAATTGAGTCTATTTCATTGTTAGATGATTAACATAGATGGTTCTAATTAAGATAAATTGATATAACTTTTAAAAGGCCAGTAATTGTTTTTAGTATACTGATTTGGTGGTCAAACTCTAGGCACAACATATACAAATTGTTATAGCTATTTTGTTTGTTTCTCTAAGCATTCTGTATATCTCCTCTAAATGTCCCTTTTTATTTTATTTATTTATTTAGTATTATTATTATTTGTTTGGTTTTATGTGTATGTATATGTATGTATGTATATATGTATATTTTTACTTTTATTTTTCGTTTTTTTTTATTATTGTTTATTTGGCTACCGTTCACCCCTCCTGTTTTTCTTTGAGGGGGAGAGAGTTGTATTTTCTCATTATCATTACTATTTATTGTTTTTTGCTTATTTTATGTGAATGTAACTCTCTGGTTCGGGGGGCGGAGGGTTGTTCTAAAATGGGGAAAAATGGGTGAATTGTACCTTTTCTGATTGAATATGTATTATGTCCTGACAACCCAATAAAGATATATATGGAAAAAACTCACAAATTTATGAAAAATAAATCACAAATTTACGCCACCATAAATTCATGAGAAAAAAAAAAAGTTACAAGAAAAAAAATCTCTAAAATTAGGAGGAAAAAAAGCACAAATTTACGATAAAAACAAGAACACATTTACGAGAGAAAAAAAATCACAAATTTATGAGAAAAAAAAACTAATTTTTTGAATTTTATGAATATAAAATTTACAAATTTCTCTAAAGGAACTTTGTTGTTTTGACTGATGATCCGTCTGGTTTCTGCTGCTGTGAACGTTCAAACCTGGTGGACCAAAGAACTCTGCTTCTCTAAGAAAAGGAGGTCTGTGTTCTAAACATTATTTATTACATAATGCTTCTCTATCACTATTGTATTCATTTTAAAGGCATAGTGGAAGGCTCACAACAACAACAGCAACAACAGATAATATTATAAAGAAGACATTCAGCGTTGGACCTATTATATGGATTGTTTATTCTTTCTTGAAAGGGAAATACAATAACCAGAGTGTTGTTGGTATGAAGGTCAGCTTCTCTCTGCAGTAGTCTTTTACATGCAGATTTTATCATTTATACTTTATTTATTTTCTCAAGGAATCATTGAGGGCAACACCTCATTTACAATGATGTCGAGAGTAGAGAGAAAACACAAAACAGCACAGACAAAACACATGCAGAAACATTAAAAACAGAAAAAAGACCTTGGTCTTGATAGGCGACATTTGGTTTTGTCTGAATTGAGAACTAATCTTGGATTGAGGAGAGAATATTGCAGTTTGTTGAAGGCTTGCTGGAGAGTTTCAATGGCTGAATGTGCAGTATTAGAGGTGCAATACAGAACTGTGTCATCGGCGTAGAGATTGGCGTTACAGTTTGTTATAGTGGATGTAATGTTGTTGGACAGGACCCAATATTGAACCTTGTGGGACCCCCTTTGTTGATGGTAAAAATTTAGAGCGGTTGGATATGAGAGTCACACATTGCTGTCTGTGATAGGTAGTCCTGGAACCATTTACATGTACTAGAGTCAAAGCCAACGCTACTGAGTCTTTGTAGTAGCAGAGCATGGTCAACAGTATGAAATGCTTTTGATAAGTCGACAAAGAGGGCGGCACAATAATTTCCTTTGTCCATGGCACATATAATATTGTTTGTAACAGATGTAATAGCAATAACAGTACTATGTTTTGATCTGAAACCAGATTGAAGGGGACTCAGCACATCATTTAGTGAAAGGAATGTTTTGAGCTGATTGTTGACAAGATTCTAGAACCTTAGCAAGACAGGGCAGTTTGGAAATTGGTCGATAGTTGTTGAGGTTTAATTTATCACCAATCTTATGTAGTGGGACACTGATTTCCATACCTGAGGGATAACGCCAGAAGAAATGGACAGATTAAGGTCTGCTATATGAGGAGCACCAAGCATTAAACAATGAGGATCTGTCTTATCCTCACCAGTTGATTTCTTGCAGTCTAAACCCTGAAGTGCTTTAATAACAGCATAGGACATAAATGTTGCAGTGTAAACAGAGAGGTGTGGTTTGAGCAGTGGTAGTTTGGAGACACGTGAGGTAGCAGCTGACCAGCAAGACCAGGATATAGTATATTAAATTGGTTTCCAGAAGCAACAAAATGTGCATTGAAAGCATCACAAATGTCTGATGGTTTCTCTATTATACAGTCATTTGATGTGATAGAAGGAGGAATAGATGCACATGATTTGTTTTTCTTTATATTGACTGCTTTCCAAATTGTGATGGGTTTGTAAAAGAGCTGGAGATTAAGTCAATGTGATAATTTGCTTTGGCTTTTCTTAAGGCGGAAGTGCATTTGTTAATTTTCTGAAAGTAAGCCAGTGAGCTGCCTCATCAGTGCGCCTTGCTGTGGCCCACGCTTTGTCTCTTGCTTTGAACATCTAGTTACAACATCTAGTTACAGATACAGTAACTAAATGTTGAATTAAATGTATGCATGACAAACTTTTATTTATTTTACATGGACCTGCAGCTGATCATATAGGAGCCTGCAAATTATGTATTTATTAGTGTTTTATTACATTAGACAAGATCGGACTTTGTTTATCCCGCAGTGGGGAAATTTGGTCGTCACAGCAGCTCAAGATACAGACACATAGATATAAGAACAGAATAAAGAATATAAACAATAAGAAAGTACTTTGCAAAAATATATTTCAGCATGTTAAATAGATTAAAAAAGTTGTTGCATGTAGTGGAACATCAATGAATAAATATATTTAAATATATGCAGAGATATAAACAGTTTAGTATAACAGAGAAAAAATACAGAAGGCCTAATGTGGTCGCATGTAAACAGAGTTAGTGCAAATAAGTAAATCAATAAAGTTATGTGTTGCAGCAGTAAATAACTCTATACACAATGTACAAACATTGTAAACTGCTTTATGCTCAGTGATAGTTTGTTTATTTACCATAATTGCATTTCAAGTCAAGAGGTGCATTATTAATGTGCTCGTGAACAATGTGATGCTCCTGCAGAAGATGCAATAGGTGTGATCGTCCTGTCGGTACGAGTGTTAAAAGCATCTCGATGAGAAAAAGATTGCAGTTAATTTATTATTGATGTGTTTCCTGATGCTCCACTGTCTGCAGCTCACCAGCTAAAACTCAGTCTGACAGCAGGATTACTGCTGCTGGGTCTCACACACCTCTGGTGAGAGAAACAAACAGTAAAAAAAGAAAAAAAAGAAAAATGTTGTTTTATGGAGAATGTGTCCCAGAGAGAGAGAGAGAGAGAGAGAGAGAGACAAAGAGGGAGAGAGAGAGAGAGAGAGAGAGAGAGAGAGACAAAGAGGGAGAGAGAGGGAGAGAGAGAGAGAGAGAGGTATCACTGAGGCCCAGCTTCTCTCTGCTGCTCTTCAGAGAGACAGAGAGGTGAAAAGGCTGAGGACAAAGGCAGAGACAGGCTTTGTTTAGCTTATCACACACACACACACACACACACACACACACACACACTCACACCTACTGTTACTAGAAACGGGGGGACAAAGTTATATAGCACACACACATCAGCAGCAGAGCGTGATAAATGGAGAGGTAACAACCGTGTTGTCATGGTTTCTACTAGTAGAGACCTTCTATGCTTTGAAACCACACACACACACACACACACAAACACACACACACACACACACACACACACACAAGGCACCCTCTGTGCCTTCCTCTGCAAAATCCTCTCACCAACCAGACAGATGGTGAAAATGGTAATTATGGGAGCAATTTACCATCAACTATGTTGTTGAAATGTTGAAGACAAGCAGAGAGAGAGAGACAGAGAGAGAGAGGGATCTCTTCTTTTCATGAGAGCCTGAAGTGAGAGTGTTTGATCCGAACCTGCGGATGCTGGCACGGGACGAGCAGCAGCTGATTGGACGAAGCAACCGAACAGACAGGAAATCAATCTGTCTGTCAGCCGTCTGAGAGCTAACAACCAGCGAGTCGGACTGAATCTGTGCTGAGAGAACGAGCGGCCAACATGGAGATCATGTTTCTGTGATGTGCTGCCGGTGTTTTAATTACAGGCTGAGAGCTGAGCGCTGAAGGATCAACAGTCTGATGGAGGTCTGCAGAGGAGAGTCAGGGGAGAGGAACAGGCGTCGCTACGTTTAGGCCACTGGTCATACCAACACATTGTCTTCTCAGGAGTCAGGGTTTAGCAAGAAGCAAGTCTCAAGTCTGGGCTTTGAAGTCCCTGGTCTAGTTCCAAATCAAGACCAAAACTGCCAAGTCATGCCTAAGTTAGATAGAAAGATCCCTGTAGAATCCGTAGAATCAAAGGGCATCAAGAGTAATATTAAATTTACAGCAATATTGAATGCTATTTAAAACCCCTGTTTTTGTTTTGCATACTGAGCACTGGAAGTCAAATACTGATAAGCTTTCATCACTGAACTTACTTAGGGAGTGATGGAAGCTGACCAAAACACAGAAAAAGTTATAACTTTATGAGAAAAAACTCACAAATCTACAAGAAAAAAAATTACAAATTTACTAGAAAAAAAAGACAAATTTCCTATAAATTTATGACAAATTTACATGAAAAAAATCACACATTTACAAAAAAAAAAAAAAATTACAAGAAAATAATGACAAATTTACAAGAAAAATAATGAATTTACAAGAAAAAAACGCACAAATCTACGCTCTGTGTTGTTTAGATGCAGTCTGCAGCTTTTTTAGACTCGTTTTGGGTGTAACAGCATCATTCTCACTCTCTTGAACCAAACTGCAGGATTGGAAAAATAATTTCTGAACACGTCCAGTACTGGTTCTATAGTTAAACGAGTCCCGGATGTTACCGGTTAGTCAGAATATGTGTTTAATAAGGCTGCTACTTGATCGTCCCTCTCATCTGTTTGTTCTCTCAATGAACTCTGCTGTTTTGTCTGATGGTCAGTCTGGTTTCTGCTGCTGTGAACGCAGAGTTCTCAGAGTTGGTTCTCAGGTGAGAACATAGTCCGAACCAATGGAAGGAAGCCTACCAAAACACAGAAAAAAGTTCTTAATTTATGGGAAAAAAAGTAACATATTTATGCAAATTAACCACAAATTTATGCAAAAAAAAATTACAAAATTACTAGAAAAAAAAGCAAAAATTTCCCCCCCCAAAAAATCACTAATGTACGGGGGGGAAAAAAACAAATTTACAAGAGATAAAAACCACAAATTTACAGAAAAACCCCCATAGATACGAGAAATATTATTATTATTATTATTTTTTTTTTTAAAACAAAAATGTATGAACTTTTTTTTTAAATGTATGCGTTTGTTCCTTTAAATGAACTTTAAAAGAAGTGGAGGAAACTGGGGGTCTCGGTTCTCAGAGTTGGTTCTCTGCAGTTGAGAATGCAGTCCAACCAAAGGAAGAAGAGATGTGAGAATCAGCAGCAGAAACATGAATGTAACGATAAAGGAAAGATCTAAATTTACATAAGAAATGTTCAGCTCTGCAAGTTCAGATAGCAGCACCAGAAGAAGCTCCTGAGCAGTTTCTCCTGACCCCGGTGAACCTGAATCGGTATCATCCTGCTCTCTCAGTCCTGCAGCTCACAGGAAATGAAATCTTCCACCTGTCACTTGTGTTCTCTGCTGTCAGACGAGCTGCAGCTCCCCGGTGTGAGGCTGAACAACTGACCGAGTGCATCCTTTAATCCCCGCTGGGGGACTGGAGCGGACCTGTTCTATGGTAATTGTGTCCTTTAATCAACAGTTTGCTCCCTGACTGAGAGCCAGATGGTGAGGAACAACACCGCTGCTCTCCTGACTCACAACACGGACATGATACAGAGAGACAGCAGTGTGATGAGCAGGACGTCCTGCAGGGGGACACCAACATCTACAACACAGAACACAGTTTTAATGGTTCAATCTGAGTTTGGTTTGCACCCCCCCCCCCCCCCCCCACCCGTACCCATTCACTCACATTCATACTGGTGGCTGAGGATATTCTACAAAGATGCCACCTGCCACCATTGGGAAGTCATTCACAAACCGATGAACGCAGCATCGGGAGCAATTTGAGATTCAGTATCTTGCTCAAGGATACTTCAAAATGTAGGCTGCCACAGTCGGGGATTGAACCACCAACCTTCCGTTCATTGGGTGACTGCTCTACCAACTGAGCCCCAGCCGCCCGAGGAAAAAAACACAAATTAATGAAAAAAAACACAAATTAATGAGAAAACCCACCACACATTTATGGGGGGAAAAAATCATGATTTTACAAAAAAAAAATCTGCTTTGTGTTGTTTAGAGGCAGTTTGCAGCTTATTTAGATTCGTTCTGGGTGTCAGCGCTTCATTATGACGCTCTTGAACCTCACCAGGATCTTCCCCAGAAAACACATCTGATCTGAGTTCTGTTTGCACCTTTCCTCACAAATAACATGAATATAGAGACAGTGTGATCATTTCTGAGGGTGACCTGTTTCCTTTCTGAGAGAGCTGTGGTTTGTTTAGGCCGAGTGTGTTTTACTGAAGACATAAACGAATGAATTATCTGTACTGATTCTGCCTCTCAGAGCTGCATCAGTAAGCAGCAGCGTGCCACAGGTAGCATGAAGCAGGAACATGAAACAGTCCCAATATAATTGGATTTCAGGGGAGAATTCTCACATTGTGCTGATTTTCTTTCTTCACAGTGGTTCAGACTTTAACCCTGACACTCACACTGTCTGCTGCAGCACTCACAAGTTTCTGGAGATGATAGAATCAGCTGGAGGAGAATAAAATATACATGAGTCACATGATGCAGCAGAGCTACAGCAGGTAGAAACCTGTCGCTGGTTCAAAGGAGAGAAGACACTTTAAATCTGTCAAAATCAACCAGAGGATTTCAGGAATGATGACACTGATGGACACGTTGAGCTCAAGGATCATGAGTCATGTTTCTATCAACAAATTTATCTGAGCATTTTGAAGATTCTCATGCGGAAAGGTAACACTAAAGTCACTTTGAAAATGCACAAATTTAGGTGTTTTTTTGTCTTTTACGTGCTAACAGGAGATGGAAACTTATTCTAAATGAGTTCTGATGTTGCAAACATTTTACTCACATGACTGATCAGCTGTTTGCTCTGAAGACTCTTCTTCTCCAGTTTATCTGACAGATTAGCCCACATCAACATATCACATTGCCACCTGCTGACCTGTTAGTACGTTGCTGCAGCTTTGTTTATTCACTCTGAACCAGCTGATGGAAACTTCACATTTTTTGAGGTCTATCACCAGGAGGACAGGGTTCATGTCCCATGTGAAAACAAACGGAAAGCACTTTTTATGTAACTTATGTTTTTTCCGTAACTTCTGTGTCTCACATTGTCCTCCTAACTCCTACACTTCCAGCATTTCCATCATGTATTTCCTGTTTAAACTGTCAAGAAGGGAGGAGGGCGGGTCCAACAAACTTTCACCAGGAGAAAGGGGTTGACACAAAATGACCAAAAGACATAAAGACACAAAATGACCAAAGGAGACACAACATTTCTAAAACAAAGACAGAAAAGACCAACAAAAGAGACGATACGATATAACAAGATAGAACTAGAAAATTTCCTCTGGGGAAATTCTGAAAGGGCCACAGGGGCTACTGCTGGGCTGTGTACACTATGATGAGATTCTTCAGAGATTTCAAACAATTCATACTAGTAATGTTATGATGCTATATTATATACAAGGAGCACAGCTACAACAAGCATTCCTTTTCAAGTATTTATTTCTACAGCAACCTATGTCCTTTAACCTCAAAATGTGTGTGAGTGTGTGTGTGCGTGTGTAACTAAAATCACATAAAGTTACCTGTGTGTGTGTCTGTGTGTGTGTATGAGTGTGTGTGTGTGTATGAGGGGTATTTTATGCCAGCATACTATACTAAAACGCGTGTACATCGCATATGAGATGACATCAAACGTCTAACGTGCGCGTGTAAATTCCATTCACTTTTAATGGACAGACGAGCGTCACGTAGGCGTCACGCAGACGTCACGCAGACGCTGTACATGCGTTGTTGCGCATACGCCTACGTGATGGCTGCGTGACGGTTGAACTACGCCTCGAATACGTGACATGAAGACCCACGTGACTGTTAAGTAAAATTCTACATAGGCGTACAGACACACGCTGTGTAGTGTGTGTGGAAATCAAATAGCGAAGAGTCATTCGTGCCACGAGCGAATGTAGCGGACGCCTGTGTGCACGCTCGTCTCAATGTACAAATAATGATTTACTTTATGATGACACATTTGGGTTTAACAGCTGCTTTGCTTCAATAATTAAAGCAATTCATGTATTACCAAGACAGACCGATGAGACAGTTTAGCTATTTCAAGTCTACACATACACACGTTAAGCCGTCTGAAGCGTTGGCTTTAGGACAATAACACACGCGTTAACGCCTACAACGCCTGTACGCTTAGAAGGAACAAACTGAGGAAGAGGCTGTGCGCATTTACGCACGAGGTCCACTGGATCATCAGGACCTGACAGTTATTCATTTTCTATGTTCTGCAGCATTTTCACAAATCAGCTGTTACAGATTCTCAGCTTCATATGGTATTGTTTATAAGAAAGCAGAACTTATAGATGAACTCCAAGCCCCAACAGAGCTGTCAGGATATTTCTATTATTTTCAGGCCCGTTTTTATTTTCTTGATAACAATTTCTCTCTCTCTCTCTCTCTCTCTCTCTCTCTCTAGTTTTGAATGATATCTAATTGATATTTAATGATAGCAAGGGTGAAAGGGATAATTAAAATAATTTCTGCTACTTAAAGATAGTAATAGTAAAGTAGTAAAGTGCGACGCTCACAGCCAGATCCCAGCTTTGCGCGCAGACGTACAGTTCATTGCCTGCAGATGCCATAATCGCTGTCATCGCTGAATATTAGCCATGCGGACCTATCTAAGAAATATTCAGTAGCCATGCAGACCTATCTAATAAATATTCAGTAGGCATGTGGACAGCAGTCTCTTCACAATATGATTCCATCGGACCTTATATCTACACTGTTAAACCCAATTCGGCACCTATGCACAGTCCTATTATGTTTTACAGGCATTTGCAGTTAACCAATAAGGTAAAACATTTTGTTTATGCTGCATTTTGCTGACTTTCACTTCCCTTTTTATCGTGCGTCAGGCACTTTCCTCAAAACAGGCTAATTAGTCTCTTTCTCTTCATCTATAAGTTATGCTTTCTTATAAACAATACCATATGAAGCTGAGACTCTGTAACAGCTGATCTGTGTATATATGCTGCAGAACATAGAAAATGAATAACGCATGTGTGTTATTGTCCTAAAGCCAACGCTTCAGACGCCTAAACGTGTGCACGTGTAGACTTGAAATAGCTAAACTTTCTCATCGGTCTCTCTTGGTAATACATGAACTGCTTTAATTATGAAGCGAAGCAGTTGTTAAACTCAAAATTCGTCGTCATAAAGTAAAGCATTATTTGTACATTGAGACGAGCGTGCACACAGGCGTCCGCTACGTTCGCTCGTGGCACTTTTCACCCGTCACCCATGTTATCTGGTGTACTCGCAATATGCGTGTCTGTAAGCACGCCTATTCATCAGACTTTATGCTGGCACAAGCGACGCGTTTAAGGCGTTTAAGTATAGTGTGCTGGCATAAAATACCCCTCATAATGTGTGTGTGTGTGTGTTTGTGTGTGTGTGTGTGTGTGTGAAGCATGTGTATCTGGAGGAGTGCGCGTGCTTACACGCGCATGTGTGTGTGTGTGTGTGTGTGCGTGTATCTGTAACTGTAATCACATCAAAGGATCAAAGGCTTTTGGGTTGACCAATCAGAGCAGAGCAATCAACAGAATTAACTGCAGCTGTCGAATGTGCCGGAACAGTGACAGCAGCCAGAGGTGGACAAACTGGAATTTCTGGCCTCGAACAGAAAGCATTTTTGGCAAAACCATAATACCTCACTTTGAGCGTCCTAAGTTCTTCCTGAACAGCTACATATGTTTTTTGTGAAGAAAAATGAAGAGATAGCTTTGTAAGAGCGATCTGAAAAACTGTTAAATATGCTTTTCTACAGAAATCTTCCTGCGTTTTTAATATGGCTGTCAATGAGGCTGCATCCTACGCCCAAACTATAACTCTGACAGCTTTACCAGAGGAGTGTGAGTGAGAAGACAAATTTTCCTACGTTTCTATGTATAAATTATTTCTGTAGAGTGGAATTTGCAGCCTGGAGCGCAGTTTTCGAATGTATTTTTTGACAGTTTTTTCTCTCCCTCTGCACTCAATGATGTCACACACTGACACGAACATTCCATGCAATACACACCCTTTTATAATCTTGGACTTTCTCCAAAAATGATCATGGTCATTGAACAGGGATTGATAAAAAGTCTATATGACCTATCCAAACGTGGATTAATACACCGATACACAAGACTTGTGTCTACTGTTTAAAGTTTAAATGGAGTAGGTGAAATCATGCCGGAGAAGTAGACGTTTGAAAATCTCCAATCATTATTCTTTTTCGCTCCTTTTTTTCCGGCCATCCCATTTACTTCAATGCTAAATTTTGGGCAGAAAATTCATATTCTATAAAGAAAAGTAAAAGCACACTGATCCCGATCAAACCGCATGTTTTGATATATAATTTGTAGCGGGACAGAGGAAGAGGAAGAAGAAAAAATCCACAGTATAACAATAGTGCTCTGTGCAATTGCCCCGTGGCCCAAATGAGAGCAGGAGAACGGTTGGTGTCCCATGTAAAACAAAGGTTAACAACTTTTTCCATCGTCCTCCTAACTCCTTCTCTTCCAGCATTTCCATCATTTATTTCCTGTTTAAACTGTCTTTTAGATCCTAACCAGGAAGGTTTCTGTCCTAAACCTAGCTCAGTGGTTTTGTACCTAAATCCACAGAAACTGCAGCTTTTTTTACAGCAGTGAACTGTACGGGTCTATATAATGACATGTGCTGCTGACAGTCTGTTGTTCATATTGGAGATCTGGTTGCAAAATCTCCTTTACAACTCCATTTTGTTTTATTACAAGCAAACATATGATTCAAGGGGGCAGCAGGGATCATGCATATACACTAAGAATTCTTTTTTGTAATTCAACTGCAGTGAAACCTGTTGAATTGCTTGAAGGACATGAAAGTAAATCAGCTAACAGTATAATAAGTTTTAACATGCACTGAATGAGCTAGATTGATGCCTCATTACTGACTTTCACAAAGTAAATGCTGTCATCTCAACAGCTGAGACACACATGAAATGACTGTAGGATTGGATATTGACCACTGATATATAGCTCACATGTTTGGGGCATGAGATGGTAGGAGGGACAAGTTACAATAAGAACCATATTTAAATAAAGACCATATAAAACCACATAAAACAATTTAAAAAACACATAATACAACATAAAAAACATATAAAACCTTTTAAAACCACATAAAGCCACATACAACCATTATTATTTCTGTGTGAGCTCTCGATTCCAGAGGTTGTTCTTGTATTTCTACTTTCTATTTTTCACTCAAAAGTGTGACAAGTGTCGAGAAACAGCTCGGGGCTGCAGCAGTTATTCTTAGTGGTGGATCAGTCAGGCATGTTACGTCTGACATCCCACTTTATAATTATGGATGGTGCTTAATGTTTTAAAGGGTCATGTTTAATGGAAATGTGGAGGATTAAGCTTCTTTTAGAAGTCGTTTAGGTTTGGTTTTATCAGAAGAGACGGAATATATTTAGCTGATTTGTTTTACACAGAACATATGGTGAGATGGTCTCAAGTTTGTTTACTAAATGTTCTAATAATTCAGTTTAAGGGGAGTGCTAACATAAAGTAAAACCAAAAATAAATACTTTCATTTCTAGGCAAGAGGAGATGCTGTCTTGACAAATGGCAACATCTACATTCCTTTTAGGAAACTATTAGTGATCTCTGGAGATGCTTTGAGTCGTAAAAATTGTCAAATTAAATGAGAACACAGATGCTTTTGGATCTCAATGTCCTTAATAATTATAATAATAGTTATAATAAAAAAAATAAAAATAAAAATAAAAATAATAATAATAATGTGCCTTTTTTAATTCCAATCGTCTGAATACAGACGTTACTCATTTAAAGTAACCGTTCTTTTAGGGTGTTCGTCCTGCTGTTTTTAAATGTTTTTATAAGGTTTTATATGGTTGTATATGGCTTTTATATGGTTTTCATATCGTTTTTTATGGTTTGTATACTCAATATACTCTTAATTTGTCCACCTGTATGGATGTACGGAGAACTTTATTTATTTCCTTGTATAATAGTGCAATTTTTCAGCTGTCTATATTGTTCTGAATTTTATATTTCTTACTGTTTAAAGTGTTACATTTTTATATTCCTTGGTTATACTGCTTATTTCTATTAATTATTTTATTGATGCTTCTTTCTCTTTTTGTTGCTGTAACACTGAAAATTTCCCCGTTGTGGGACTAATATAGTAATATAATAAAGGAATATCTGATCTTATCTTATCTTCAAGCTGTAAATTATTTGCCCCCTTGGGGATGAATAAAGTTGTCTGATTCTGATTAGATGTTGACCATTGATAGGAGACAGTTCAGAGACCTCCCTCATGTATAATATGCATCAATAACACGGCCACAGGTTGTGATTTTTATTAGTTTTTATTCTCAAGCTTCAGGTCTAAAGTAATATGAGGCGAGAGAGGAAAGTAGAGGTATGTATGACAGAGGTGTGGGTGTAATGAGTGATAAAAGTAATTTTCTACTTGTGAAACTGACTCAAACTTAATATTCATTTATTAGCCTCTAAACGGGGAAATTTCCAGTGTTTCACCAGCTAAAAAAGAAAGAAGAATCAATAAAATACCAATAAATAAACAGCTATGTTCAATAAGTTTGAGGAAGCTTTAGATAACAAGACAATCCAGATTTAAATAAGTTAAAGATGGGCTAAAGTTTTTGTCTCTGTGCACCTTTTCCAACTAAACAACCTTTCCTGCTGGTGAAAGACACAACTGCTGCTAACCCTTTATCAGGCAAAGAAAAAAATTGCAAATTTACTAGATTAAAGTGGCAAATCTACGCGAAACAAGTCGTAGATTTACGAGAAAAAAGTTGGAAAAAAGCAACTTCTTTCTCCCAGATTCACCACTTTAAATCTCATAAATCTGCGCATTTTTTCTCGTAGATTTGCCACTTTAATCTCGTAAACTTCTTTTTCAAAATATTATTTTTGTATGCTTTTTTACACATTCTGGCAGTATGTAATATCCTCCAATATTCTCTAGGGTTGAAATTTGGAATTTGCAATTTGCAGTGTTTCAATGAGTGCCCTATTAAGGGTTAAAGTGGGGAAGCTGGGAGAAAAAAGTTGCTTTTTTCCCACTTTTCTCGTAAACCTGCAACTTTTTTCCCGCAGATTTGCCACTTTAAATCTCTTAAATCTGCAACTTTTTTTCTTGTAGATTTGCCACTTTAATCTAGTAAATTTGCAATTTTTTTCTCGAAATATTACCTGAAGTTACCAAATATAGTTCTTTGCCCGATAAAGGGTTAAACTGCAGCTGCATCTGACTCTTCACACGTGGGTTAACTGAGCCAAAATGATGCTTCTGACTCCTGTTCAGCTAAACTGATTTGTTTATCTTGGATGAAATGTTGTTGAATTACAGAAGCCCCTTGTTTTGGAATTATCAGGAGAAAGAGATAAGAATCATCATCAGCATTCACACGTTGAGCTAAGAGTTAATGATATGATTGGCCTGATGATTGGCTGGCAGCAGACACATTGTGGTGGCAGCTGCACAGTCGCTGATGAAATGTGGAAGAAACATATGAGCAACATTTGGAGCCGTGGTGCGGTTTGGCGGTGACATCGTGAAACAAATGACGGATTCTGTCAGTTTTCTGATGAGAAACGTGTCGCCCGTCAGCGTCCTTGAGCGAGACACTCCACACCTACTTGTTCATTCATTACCAGTCACTCAGGATGAGGACATCATCAGCTAAATCCCCAAGTAATGATACTGCAAGGGCACATTGAAGGAAGTGCTGGATGCCACTCATTTATCTCATTTCAGTTCATCTGCACAGATTGCACTAGCAAGCAAATTCTCATTTATTAATAAATTTCTCATTTAGTGCAGTGATTCAGTACAAGGCCTCTGGCAGATGCCTTGTTTTTATGACTTGTGTGCTTCTCTGGTGCATCTGCCACACAGATTACTGCTCAGCTGTGCTCCAGAAGGCATTCTCCATCTCACAGAGGCTTGTAACCCTCATTTAGCCCTTTGAGTCAGTAATGAAAGTCTTATTTGTCTTTAGTCAGCGATGTATCCAGGCCAAGGGGAGAAAATTTAATTTCAGACGGAGCAGACAAGTGGATTTCCTAGTTTGATTAGCGAGATCAGAATATGTGAAATTAGATTTTTGCACTATCCCACAATAGTAACAGAGCTGATCTTCAGTCTGAGTCGACAAATGAAGTAATGACACTGACCCACAGACTCAGGCCACGTTTATACATAGCAGGGTATTTAGAGAAATGAATATTTCCCCCCCTCCGTTTTCAAAAAAGATGTCATTTACATCAACCCGCATAAATACGCCGTTGAGCGCCATTATAACTATGCCAAACCTATGGGCGGCAGTGTAGGGAGAAGGATAAAGCCATGCAAGCCAATCAGAATCCTCAGAATCAACAACAACGAATAACACGAGCCAACATGTTCCTTTCAAAACAACTAATATGATGCAAGGTTCTTTCATGTGCACAGACAGCGGCGCATATTGAGCGTGAGAACCTAAAACCCTGTTTCTCCCAGTTTTTAGAAATAATCGTTTTCTGTGTAAATGAGAGGCCAAACCGCATGGAAAAATTTTTGCGTTTTCCCTTCGTGTAAACGGGGCCTCACATTTCAGCCTCACCTGAGCGGGAACAAACCATCTGCTCAGTAAGGAAGGGGGAACACATGCTAACATACTCAATAACAGACTACTCAATAACGACTTCAAATAAGATGTCAACAACAGCTCAGTACTTCAAGTATTAGTACACAAATCATTTTATTCTCATGGATGGTTTCATATGATCTCTAAAGAAATATGAGTGTTTTATCCAACGTTGTGAGACAGCTTGATATGACACGTTTCAATGTTGTTTGATGAAGCCAAGGCAAGTTTATATGTATAGCACCTTTCAACAACAGGGCAATTCAAAGTGCTTTACACAAAACATTAAAAGTATTTAAAAGAGACATAAAATTACATTCAAATTTAAGACTGAAAACGAGCAGATAAAATATTTAGGAAAAAAATATAAAAGTACATTCAGGACATGAAGGAAAAGAAGAAGAGGAGAAGTGCTGTTCAATGCACATTTAGCTCAGATTTGGTTCTCTCATGCAGCAGAATCAATGAATCAATGAATACAGGTGCGAGGGATCTTATATAGTCGTAGTCAGTGGTGGAATGTAACTAAGTACATTTACTCAAGTACTGTACTTAAGGAAAGTACCTCAAAATTGTACTCAAGTATTTCCATTTTATGTAACTTTATTCTTCTACTACACTACATACTTTAGTTACTTTTCAGGTCGAGATTTATCATGAAAAAATATAGACATTTAAGTAGTTAAATGAGCCCTACCTTGACGTCATTATTAAATGCATCAAAATGAATTAACTTATAATACATTTGGAACATATGAAACAATCAGCATAACAATTACTTTTGATACTTTTAATACATTTTGATGCTGATATTGTTGTACTTTACTTCAGTAAGTTTTAAATGCATGACTTTTACTTGTAGCAGAGTAATTTCTAAGTGTGATAGTAGTACTTTTACTGTAGTAAGGGATCTGCATACTTCACTTCCACCACTGGTCGTAGTCAGTTGCAGCTATTTTAGTACAATGGAGGTTCCTAAAGTTATAATGAGAATATCCTTACATGGTCAGTCTGTCAACACAGATGCAACATCTTAATCAAGTTCTGACAGTGCAGAAGTTAAGTCATACATTCCTAAGTACAAAGTTTTGTGTTGAGTCTTCAGTTGCATAATGTGTAATGGGTGTGAGGTTGGACCCAAGAGCAGCACAGACTGAGACCAGTGTTGGAACAGTTCAACAGTTTATTAACAAAACAGGGTCACAAAAATCCACAGCAGGTATACTGGAAATAGTCCACAACAGAGCCAGTCAAAACAGTCCAACTCTCCAGCAGAAACCTCTGGGGAGGGAATCCAGGATACAGGAGACAGACAAGGGAGGAGCAGGCAGAGGAGTCAGGGACAGAAGGCTGGTCTGGTTACCTGGCAGGGACGACGAGGACGGTTCAGGGACAGGAAGGGTCCAAACCGGAGAAGCAATGGAAAGGTAAATGCTCAAGAGCTTAGCATGCTGCTGAAGACAATCTGGCAGAGACTGAGTGGAAAGAGTGGGTTTAAATCAGGTGAGGGAACACAGGTGGCAGGTGTGGCAGAGTGACCGGCAGGTGAGTGGAAAAGTTCTAGCACACTCAAAAAAATAACTAATTGGATGAACTCAATTAAATTGTGGGCAGAATTTCCATCCAACAAATATATGTAGCCCAAACTCAAAACGTTCATCGATGCAATGTAATGTATTTGAGTTAATGTAGCTCACATTTTTTTTTACATTTGGTCGAACTCAAATTAAAAACATGTATGTAGTTTATTTAAATTGAGTTACCTCAACTCATTTATGTCAAGGAGAGCTAAAATAAAGAAATTGTGTTCGTTCAACCTAAAAACATAGAATTGGAAAACTGAAACTCATTCTTTTTGGGTTGAAGGGAAGGACAGGGGAGTAAATTAATACATTTTAGGTTACACTTCTTAAACTTCTTTTGATTTGATTTTAATCGATATATTTTCATTAGATAAACAATACATTAATGTGTCACATCTAAGAAGGGCTTGAATCATTTTTTTGAGTGCAGAGCTGACAGTAGGATGGAAAGCCAGGAGCTGATCATGACATACTGTGGAGGATCACAACAAAGCATCCTAACAGCTGTCACATCTGTGACCGTCTCTGTATTAAATGCATCCTTAACGTTGTGTAGCTGAATTTTTAAGTCAAGTTTAGACACCAAAACTAATTGGTTAGTGTTGGGTTAAAGAAAAACCCCGCTTAAGTACTTCACTGGATAAAGTTGTGCAGATGGAGTTGAAGATGACGTAGAACATGACGTATACGCACCAAAGTTAATTTACAGGTTTTTGAGTAAAATTCCAGGGTAAGTTTAAGGACCCCTTTCTTGCAGGCTCTAAATGACCTTTCTCTGTCTTTATAGTGTGTTGCCTTATTTCCTGCTTTTCTTCCTATGGTTTTTATACAGTTTTTTATGGTTTTATATGGTCTTAATATGATTTCATAAGGTTTTTATAAGATTTTATATGGGTTTATATGGGACTTATATGGTTTTATATGGTTTAAAAGGTTTTATATGGGTTGTATATGGTTTTACATGATTTTATATGGTTTTATAAGGCTTTATATGTTTTTCATATGGTTTTATATGGTTTAATATTGGTTTTATATGGTGTTATTTCCTGCTTTTCTTCCTCCCTGTCATCATTACTGCAGCCACTAGAGGTCGTCATCGTACAACACGTGTCTATAGATGTTGCACACAATTTACAATGCGTCACTTTTCGTAGGTATAACTTTAAATAGTGAATGAGAACAGCAACACATTCAAACTTTATCTTAACTTGAGAATCTGTCTGTTTTTATATCCTATACTTATCTTTTCAATATTGTCCTTCCCTCAGAACTAATTGCTTTTTGGATAATGTATGACTTTATTGCTGTAGCAGTTTTATGATACTTGTCAGAAGTTTGTTGTGTTGTCATCCTGTTATAGAAGCTGTTTATCACACCCTGTTGTCCAGCACTGCTGTGGCTGCTTCAGCCTGAGAGCAGATTGCTTTTTAATTATTCACATCACAGCCGCCTCAGTAATGAATGTGTCTGTGTGTGCTGTAGATCACCTGCTCTGCTGGATGGTGTTTACCTCACAAAGCCTGACAAATATCTCTCAACTTATAAACACACACACTTCATCAGGTGTCCGTACAGGTGCACATCTGTAATCTCATTTCTGTCTCCAATACTCAAATAAAGTATCAACCATTCTGTCACTCCTCCAGCTCAGAGTCTCTACAGCATGCTGCTCCCTATGTGCTTCATTAGTTAAAAGATCAGACCTGAACTCCCCTGGGTGACTGTAACCTTTCCTATCTGGGGTATGTGTGGTTGACTCACCACCGGGCCACTGTTCTGGCCCCCTGTAACCAGCTCTCTTTTCTCTGTGGATGTAACAGGTATGATTACAGTTTTAAGTGGTGTGTACGACAACTGCTTTCTCAGCTTTTAGTCTTCAAAAATTCAAAAACAGGTGTCAGCGGCACAGCGGTCTGACTCTGCCTCCCACAGTACACGACTAATCTACACCTACTCTACATCTAAATCAAACCAATAAACCAATAAAGTTCTATCATAACATCAGTCATTTGCCAAAGCTTAACAACATAATTTCAGCTTGGAACATACACAGATTGTCTTGTAAATTGAGACTACTACAGCAGTCAGGTACCAACCCGGTCTTATCAATCTGCACACAACAACTTTAGACCTTCAAATTACGTGCAATGCATACGCCAAAATCCAGTTCCTGCGACACTAGCGGCTGCAGCAGCGTAATTTTGTCTTTCTTTGGTCATTTTGCATATTTTTTTTGTAATTTCATGTACATTTTTGGTAATTTTGTGTCATTTTGTGTCTTTTTAAAAATAATTGTATGGGTTTTTTTTGGTCATTTTACATCTATTTTTTTGTAATGTTATGTAATTTTTTGGTAATTTTGTGTCTTTTTCAGGTCATTTTAAATCTTTTTTGGTCATTTTGGGACACAAATGCCGTTCTGCTGGTGAAAGTCCTGGGGAAACATGGGGAAGGATTTGTGTGTCATGTGCACACAGAATTGGATTTTTGGCGTCTGCATTGCAAGTTATTTGAATGTCTAAAGTCAAGTTATTTGTGTGCAGATTCGAGAGAATGGGCTGCTAGTTCAGTGTCCACATTACTCCTGCTGCTGCATCAGTCAAACTCACATTTTATTTTACCCCCATTAGTGAACGAGACTCTGAAAGACTTGAACTTCACTCAAAACAGTTTGAGAGCAGTGCATCATGGGACGTGACTGTCTAAACACTGAGACTGGCCTGTAATTATCGTCTGCAGTTCTTCTTCATCAGCACCAACCATCTATTCCATGTCCTGTCACGCCGTCCTTGAAGTAAGACAGTAAAACCATAATTACTCACTTCGTGCATATTCATGGATGAAAGCATTATCCAGCAGCCTGCTGCTGCTGCTGAGGACGTGGCAGGAGCTTTGATCAGCGAGCTGATGACCAAAGCAAAAAGCCTGTTTGTTTGTCAGACGTGCTGCTGTTGTCGATGGATAAATAAATAGCCAGACTGAGCAGAACGCTCTCGGGGGCTGGCCTGCCTGTAAACAACACTTTAATAGCACAATCAATCTTTAATACCACAATCAGCTCTTTAATAAATAACTTTGCTATGAATCGGCGCTTTGATCCAGCGGGAGACTCGGCCTGCAGGTAGCAAAGCGTATACGGTGAGGGATGAAGGAGGGGAAAGCTGATAGGAGGATCAAACTGCTGGGAGAGTGGAGAGGAAAGGAGATGAAACAAAAAAGACAAAGAATGATCTTTAAATAAGACACAGAGAGGAAACGAGGGAGATATAGAAGCGACAGGTTAACTGAGTAAAGATGAAGACAAAGAGAAGGTTAAAAGGAAAGGCAAGTGAAGTCAAAGAGAGGGGGAGAAAATCTGCAGAGCAATGAGATAAAAAGGAAAAGGAGAGTAATTAGACAAATGTTTTTAGTAAGCGGAAACAACCCCAAACCCTCAAATGAGACAATATGTTAATAACTTGCATTTTTATTTAGTGAATCAGCAGGAGGGGGAAGGCCTCAGGGAGGAGAGGAAACAACGGGAAGGAGAACAAATAAGGACTCAAGAGGAGGGAGGAAGAATGAGAGGAGAGGAGGAGGTGGAGGAAGAGGAGAGGAGGAAGAGGAGAGGACGAGGAGAAGAGAGGAGAGGAGGAGGAGGGGGGGAAGAGGAAGAGAGGAGGAGGAGAAGAGGAGAGGGGTGAGGAGGAGGAGAGAAGAGGAGGAGTAGAGGAGGAAAGGAGGAGGAGGGGAGGAGAGGAGGAGAAGAAGCAGCAGAGAAGAGGAGGAGATAAATGAAGAGAAGAATCTCAACAGAGCAAGAGTGTGGGTGAAAAGATTGAGGGATGAAAGGATGATCTAAAGGAGGGAAGATGAGACAAGTCACAGCTGAGTGGAGATGGAGAGAAGGATGGATGGATGAAGAGAGGAGTGAAACGACAAAAAGAGGGAAAGAAAGAATCAAATGGGAGAGAAGACAGACGTTGGGTCGGTGTGTATATTTAAAGAGTGATAAAACAGGAGTGTGTAACACGACGCGGCCGGAGGAGGAGAGGACGTGTGTATGTGTGTGTGTTAGAGACGCCAGAATCAAGTTGTTATTATGATGAAGGGATGTGGAGGAAAAACCAATCACAGCTGGCCTTCTCCCAACTCGGCAGAGAAGATAGAAATTGCTATTCCCTCGAGAAACATCAATTTTGTCTGCCCACACACACACACACACTCAGACAATGCACACTGTGATGGGCTACACTTTCACATGCTTGGAGAGAGCTTTACCATCAGAAAGGTTTTTGCAGCAGCACGGGCCAACGACGAATCTTAGCTGGTAATTGCACATTGAAACTGCTGTAGCAGCAAGCAGGGGTCAGCACACACACAAACACACACGCTCAGGCATATTTGAAGTGTTTGGCTAGTGCTCAGCAGTTTCATCGGCTTCTGTTTATTTCTGTCGATACAGTGCTGTCTGCATAAATTGACCGCTGGGCAGCTTGTTTTTATTACTTCATAAATGGACTGCAGCCTCCCACAGGAAATGTGTGTGTGAGCGTGTGTGAGCGTGTGTGTGTGTGTGTGTGTGTGTGTGTGTGTGTGTGTGTGGTCAGAGGCCACAGATTGGAGCCACTACATTACGTCTGTATTATACTGTGTGAAGCTGATCGTGTGTGTGTGTTGCACCCCGAGTCTCGTCTTCTCCTTGAAGTTCTCCGGTCTGTTTTGGGATTTCTGCAGCTCGTCTCGTCTCTGCCTGCTTTCTCTGGGGGGAACAGAGAGCGGCAAGCAACAGGAGCAGCAACACTCACCTGCAAGCTCCGTAAAGAAAAGGGGAAATTGATCTTTTAGTGAGCTTCCTCCCGAGACATTTACACAGCCTGAAACACACATGCACACACACACACACAGCTGAGAGAGTCCAGGTGTGTGTCAGCTGTAATTCAGGCTGGTTAACGTGAGGAAACACAAGTGGTTCTCTCCCAGTAACTGACAGTTTAGTGGCTGTATTTAGAGGCTGACAGATATATCTGATATTATCAGCTGTTATCGGCCTATTAAAGGCTTATCAGTATGGTGTATATGCTGTTTGATATGTACCGCTGGAAATCAGAAGGAATTATAAATATTATTGTCCAAATTATATATTGACCCACTTTTGTGTTAATTTCCAGTCCTATTGCCTTGATAACCAGGTGAAACTGAATTTGTTATATAAATGCGATTAAAAAAAGCATGCTGATGAAAGCTAAATGAAAGAAATTAGACTGTATGAATAGTATTTAAGTAGGGAAATAGAGCATTAGTTTACCAATTATCCCCTTCAACTATTTATTTTTATGTTTAATTTTTATAATTCCATTATTCAAGCAATTTAAGTTATCAGAAACACAGTAAAGTATTTTTTGGGTAATTTTTCTGGTCTTTTTTGTCTTTTTTGTAATTTGTGTCTTCTTTTGGTCATTGCATGTCTATTGATGCTATTTTATAACATTTGGGGTGATTTTTTTTGTCTTTGTTTTGGTAATTTTTTACATCTTTTTTAGTCATTTTATGTCTGTTGTTTGGTATTTCTTTGTCTTTTACCAGAGAAAGTGAGCAGAGAAAAAACAGTTAAATGACTAAAGTTGTGTTTTAGATGTCCATGTTGCTGTGGATAAACATTGTTCTGCTTCTATCCTGATGACAGTCACCTGTCAATCAAACCACACCCTGCTTCATCATCAGTTTTCTTCTTAATGGACCATTATTTACACACTAACATCAACTTGTCTTGGTAAATGGAGTGCATTTATATAGCACTTTTATCCAAAGCACTTTACACTACACACTACGCTCATTCACCCATTCACACATTCATATTGGTGGCCAAGGCTTGGGAATTCACTCACACACTGATGAACGCAGCATTAGGAGCAATTTGGGGTTCAGATACTTCAACATGTAGGCCGGGGGATCGAACCACTAACCTTCCGATCAGTAGGTGACCACTCTACCAACTGAGCCACAGCCGCAGTCTTGAAGAAGACTTGAAACTAGAGATTGAGACTAGAATGTCGCCACCAGAATTTTTTATTCTGAGCTAATAAAGGAGGTGAAAAGTCATCTCTGTTTGTTTTGAGATAGATAGGACAGGACGCTGGATACCCCTGCTGGATGGATAACACACAAAACTTTCCTTAGGTCATCATTTAAATGCTGGTCAGTGTAACATGACTTCAGAGCTCTCAGCTCCTCACAGGTTGGTCAGCTCAAATATCCAAACCCTTTGGAAAGGCACCATGACATTCCACTGGCATTGATTGACTTTAACTGTGTTTGAGGTGTCCCTATCGTCCAAATGTGACCTCTTCTGTGGTTGTTCTTCACTCCGGTTGGTTGAATATCTCCTGTTTTCTCTCTGTTAATACTGCGTGTTGTGTGATTGATTTCTGCCTTTTCAGCTGTTGAACATGGCTTCACACTCTAAAAAGACGATATGTCGATGCTTCTCTCACTAAAGTACCGTGAGTCCTTGTAGAATCAAAGAGGAAACCAAGGCCGTCGTTTAAAGAAGCGTCACATCGGACCAAGTCCAGTCAGTCTAAAGGTTTTGTTGATTTTATAGTTTACCGCTGAGGGTTAAGTGCTTCAAACACAGACACACAAATAAAAGCCAGAGAAGGATACAATCATCGATACATCCCTGTGAGGCGGCGCTGTGTCGAGCTGAATGAGCCGTATTACCAGTTTGTGCGCCGATGTGTGGCATTGTGTCGGCTTTTGTGTACCACGCTGCTGATAAGGCGGCCGTGTCATTGCACTCCGCCGCATTGTTCCCGCGATAAGAAAGCAGCGGAGGCAGACACTTTCCTCTGCAGGAGACAGAGATGCTATCAGCAGGGGAGAGGGCGGTGAGAACACGAGGTGAGCAGAGCGGAGGGGTGGGAAAGGTGTGGCTGCAGGAGCGTGTAATGGATAGAACAGGTGCTGCAGCCTGTGTGTGTGTGTGGGTGTGAAGGGAAACACTCTGTTCCTGCACTAAGGATGAAGTGAAGCTGGGAGAACCAGCTGACCAACACACTGATCCTGAACAACACTATCCTAAAGTTTGTCTTTAAAACTGACAGATATCAATATGTGTGGGCCAGCGGTTTATTTGTTCTGCTTCCACTGATGTTCTCACTGACTTTTTCCATTTTTCAGTCAAAAATGAATTATTGTGGTTAAATTAAATGCTTCTGGGTCAGAGTCTGGAATTTGTTTAACCCATCCACCACCACTTAAGAGACCTTTGTGGTCCTTTGTGACTCGAAGCTTCTAAAATTGCTGCAGATGGGTTTACATTTGAGTTAATGGAAAGCCTGATGCATCTCATGCAGATACGATCACCAGTCCTTCCCCGTGTCTCTGTTGGAAGTTAGTGGCTTCCTTTAGTGGCCATTGTTATTGTGAATGATGGTGAGGTGGAGAATAAAGCACAAAAGTGAAAAGAAGACACAAAAATACTAAAGAAAAGACACAAAAGGACGAAAAAAAAACCATTTAACAAAAAAAGACGTCAAATTACCAAAAAAAGACACAAAATCACCCCCAAAAGATGGAAAATGTCCCAAAAAGACATAAATTTGCCAGTAAGAAGACATAAATTAAAAAAGACACACAATGACCAAAAAATTACATAAATTTACCAAAAAATATGTCAAATTACCAAAAAAGACACAAAATTAACCAAAAAGATGAAACATTACTAAAAAAGATGACCAAAGAATCAGAGGTCTCCCAGCTGAACAGTGTTGGTGTCCATGTGAAACCAAAGAGCGGCATGTGATTCAAACATCTCTTAACTTCCTGCATCAGGTTTTCACTGAACTATGTCACTTACAGTATTCACATTGTCCTCCTAACTCCTTCACTTCCAGCATTTACATAATTTATTTCCTCTTTAAAGTGTCTTTTAGAGCCTAACCAGGAACTGTTGGGCCCTAACCTTAGAGAAGTGCTAACGGAGCACAAATTCAACCAAACTGCAGCTTTTTATTCCAGCAGTGAACGTAATTTGAGGTGTGGTTCATGTTATTTGTGCATATATTAGTGAGAGCAGGATGAAACACAACATTTCATCTGCACATGTAAACAGAGAGTGATCATGTTTCAACATATGGTGTCCCACAAGGCTCAATCCTCGGCCCACACCTTTTTTCTGGCTACATGCATCTACTCATACTTTGACATCTCCTATCAGTTCTTCATGACTCAAAGCTGTATCTGTCTTTTAATATTAATACATATTTGCAGATAAACAGTTTAAAGCGGCTTTGGTGCAAAAAAATATTGGACGTTTCAACAGAAATTATTTTTATTAGCTCACTAAGTGACACTCTAGTCAGCATGAATGTTCCTGTCATGTATTTCTCATTGGCCTAAGAGTATAACTTGAAGAGTGAAGTGCCACTCAGGTCTTCCCAAGTCCCTTAGGTTTCTGGCTGCTGCTGAGATGTGACTTCAGAGAAAGGAGAACCTGAACTCTGCACATGGACTTTATGGCCCTTCGGCAACTTTCACTTCACTTTCATGTCGTCATACCAGTTTAATGCACGGCCCTGATTCCAAATCAAATCAACTTTGCTGTGTGAAAAGTAAATAAAAGCAGGATGCATCAAATCAAAATGAGTGTATAGCCTATATTTGCTAAAAAAGTTTCCCAGTTTGAGCATCAGATCTTTGTTCTGTAGTCAACTGAATGTAGGTCGTAACAGGATTTGCAGGTTTTCTGCATTTTTTTCCAACTTTTTGGGGATCAGGGTGTAACTGAGTTCACCTGAAAGCTGGAAGAGTTCCTCCTGCTCATAATGTTCTAAATCTGAACAGCAGACGGTAACACGTCTGCAGTCCCGTTACATTAAAGCACCTCAAATCTCTTTTGTTGGCATGTTGCATCAATCTTAAGTATAGCAGCTGAAGTCCCACTGTGTTCACTGTGGTGCTTTTGCATACAAACGAGATGCTTTAGCCACAAATGTAGACATTTCCATAACACAAACAGTGTGAGATGTTTTAACAAGTCTGCCAGTGGAAAGAGCCGTGACCCTGAACTTCATCAGACACACATTCAGCTGCAGACTTTCCTCTAAAATGTGAGATAAAATAAATGTTATACATAAAATAAGTTTCAGAAGTGTTCCGGAGCTCCTCAGTCAGAGTTTGTCTTTGGATGTGTTTTATTATAGTCTTTCCCCCATGGGCCAAGTATGACATTCTGGCATTTTCTTTCAAAATAATAAGAAAGGGAAGCAGAGCTGTGAAGTTAGTGTTGGACACAGAGCTTAACCAATTCAATTGAGCATGATGCTGTCATATAGACAGCTGAAAATAATTTACAAGACAGTATTCTTCTCATTTCACAAAGCTCTTTGAATTTTATACACAGATGATGAAATTATGACTCAACCCAGTCCCGATGTCTTTGTCAGCTACTTCTATGCAGATAACATAAGGAGGCGACCTGAATCCTCAATGAGCCTTCATTTATTTATTTATTGTTTGTTTCTGAGCAGCTGGAGGACAGAAACTGTGCTGACTAGTTTCCTCCTGCAGCACATATAATGATATTCCTGCTTCATTTGGCAGTACTAACTGGTGGCAGCGGTGGCGGCAACGAGTGTGTTTTGCTCCTGCAGCTCTCAGAAATATGTTTGAAACCAAACATATCGACCATTTCGGGAGGCAAACAGGCCTGCAGCCGCTCCTCTGTCAGGAATGCAACAGAGAATGAACAATGGAGTTCTTTTGACAGAGCAGCCAAACAAACTGTAGGCTGAGAGGAATTGTTGCGTCCAGTTTTAATAAAGGAGAAAGTCAATAATTGGCCTTTTTCGACCACACTGCGATGTGGTCCCACACTGTGCACATGGCCCAGGTATTTTACAACACACCGCTGTGTCACAGTGACGGAATTCACCATCAGGACGTGTGTGAAGCGTGCAGGTTATTACAGACTGCTGCCTGCAGCTCTTCATCTAACAGCTCGCTGCCTTCAACTCACTGCAATATTTAATAATCTTTAACTGATCGGCTGACAAAAATGGCAAAAAAGACAATTTTAGTGTTTTGTGGATGCAATTTCAGTGATCAGTGGCATTCAGCGGGAACTTTAGAGGAGAATTTATCCTGCTGCTGACTCATAATAAAGAAATCCTGTTGTTTGCCAGCTGAAGGTTTTAAATATGAAGCAGCTGAAGCAGGAAATGTTGCAGCTCTGATACAGGGGGACAGGGAACAGGGAGAACCTGGACTCTGAGACATTACATTCCCACTGTACAACACAAGTGCATTGTGCTTTATGTTTTAGATCAAACATGTTTTCTCAGATAATTTTCTAATAGTTAAGATATAAAGTATACAAACATTTGTGGCAGAACTCTATTAAATCAAATTTATTTTGAGTTTAATTACATAACAAACATACTTTTTAACCCAGACAATTATATTTTACTAAACCTAACCAAGCAAATTTGGTTACATACTGTCTATGCACTTTATGTGTTTTTATGCACACTGTTCATTGCACCTTATTTGTTTCATAGCACCAACATTTTTATACTGTATATTCATATTTATTCTGCACTGGAATTCTATTCTACTCCTTAATACATACTCCTTCTTTAGACACTTTATTTTTTATTGTATTTTATTGTATTTGTATATTTTATTGCTTGAAGTATGCCTAGGTTGTTCTTTTTATTTAATTGTGTTGTCATTGTCTCTGTGTGTAATGCTGCTGCTACACATCTATCTATCTATCTATCTATCTATCTATCTATCTATCTATCTATCTATCTATCTAATTTCACAACGTTAACCATGTGTTTAAGTCAAACAAAGGATTGTTAAATAAGAACTGCTGCATAAGTATATTAAACTGTTGACTGGTCAGACTGCTGAAATGCACATAAAACAAATCTAGACTCTGTTAATAATATCCGGAAAAAAGCTGTTAGGATATTAAATAAAGCTGGATATCATGAATCAACTGATCGATTATTTGGAGGATCTTACACCTTAAAATGTCCAGACATTATTTATTTAAAAACATTAGAACAAAAACAGCAGCCTGCTTGTTTGAATTCAGACATTTTTTTTTTTTAAATCAAGAGAAGAAAGTTATTATTTTAGAGTGCTGTTTATATTTCAGACATGTGAAGTGAGAACAAATATAAAACTGTGGAATGTAAACTGTGCAGCTCTCTGTCGGGTTTAAGAAAAACTGTAAAAATGTAAATTGATTCATGTATGATAATCAAGGATTATAAATTAGACTGTTATGTTCATTTTATTTTTAATTTTTTCTTTCTATTGCTGATATTCTGGGATTTTTCTTGGTAGAAATAAGTTGTGTCCTTCAGCCTATTCCTTTTTTCTTTTTTTAATTATGGAGAAAAAATGAGGGAAATTTGATTTTCAGGGTTTGTACATTATGAAGCTTAAAAGAAATCCCATAACCTGGGAGAAAATATGTTTCCCTTAAAACATAATTCAGAATGCAGATTATATGGCAACATACTTTTTGGGAGATACAATAACAGTGAGATAAACTTCAACAATCCAGTGTTTCTTGTTAAGAACATGTCAGAACCATAGACTACTATGGGAAAAACATAATTAATAAATACAAATACTTTAATTTGCTGTTGCAGAAAAAAATCACAAGGATCATATAATAACTTATCATTTTTCATCTTTTACCATTATATCTAAATTCTGCACACAAATGAATGAAACACAGAATTTAAACACAATATAAACAATGGGAAACCTTTTTTTTAAAAAACGTGATAAATAAATGACTTTAAGGTCGAATGTGATGGTGATAATCCCTCTTCTGTCCGCCTGTCTCTGTGCTGAGTAATAGCAGCCCTTTGGTTGCTAACATCATGCTAAATGCAGGTGTTTGCAGCAGGCGCTCAGTGGAGTCAGCCTGGATCAGAGTGTTTGCTAAATGCCTGACAGGTGTAATGCAGCAGCTGGGGGAGGGGGGTGGGGGGTAAGGTAACAGCTCCTCACCGGGCCGACCCGCCGGTGCAGACAGGGGTTAAGCACCTTGCTCAGGGGCACCTCAGAACTATTTACTAAGACGGAGAGCTCGGGCTGATTTCCCCCGCCGTCGCCGGGCTCCGGACTGTTGACCTTCCAATCACGAGTCCACTTCAGAAACCTCCCCGGGCTCGGAGCGAACCCTGACCCCCCCGACCAGGCCTGATTAATGTAGAAGGGTAAAGTGGATGAGACAGAAGAGGCAGAGGTTATCCCTCCTCTTTGTCTCACTTACTGTCTCTGTGTCTATCTGCTTCGCCACAGGCTACGCTGTATTATAGATGCTCACTATTTACAGCTTTCTCTCAGCGCTGATTAAAAGTTCATTCGCCCTAACCTCTTTCTTTGTATCTGTCTCATTGCTTCAGACTCTTTATCTCTCTTTGTCCCTGTGGCGTCCCCGGAGGTCCCCTGGCCCCTGACTGTGTGTCACCACTTAAAGACACAGCTCTGTTATCTCTGCCAGGCATGACCCTGCAGGGGATCCTATGAGAGTGTGTATATCTGTCCATCTGTCTGTCTGTCTGTCTGCCTGCAGCTCATCTCCTTCACATTGCAGAACCAAGCAGCCAAACATTTGTTCAGCACACTCTGACTGTCTGCTCCAGGGCCTCTTATGGTGAACCTGATGCTGCCAGATGGTTTCTGAGAGCCGGCACCGGAAACTGTTAGGAAAAGGACAAACAAGATCAAAAAATATCTGGCAGGTGATTGGATAAACTATCTGTCTATCACAGTCACAGAACTATGAAGAGAGCAAAAGCTTTCAGTGCTGTTCTTCTATTAATTCCTTAGCATTCTTGCAAATTAACCTTAAAATGCCTAAAAAATAAACAAATTGAAAGTTGTTATGAATGAAAGGTAAAACTCTGTAGATCATTATAACGGGACTTATGATCTAGAAAACACAATGGGGTCAAAGTATAAAATATGACTTACTCCCAGTTCAAATTTGATGAAGATATCTCAAAAAATGACTGTTATACACAGTTTTTTTAATATAATTATCATAATAATAAATGAGATTATATATGGAGACTCCAATAGCATCCTTGGTAACCATGGTGACATACCAAATGTCCATACATTTTGAATCCTGCAACCAGTCATCATTCTGGGCTCTAATGAAAGGTAACATTTTGAGGAACCACATCCCATATCCACATTTACTGTCAGCACTAGGGGGGGAAAACACATTTTTGTACGTTTTCCAATTTTAAACTAAATTTAGCACATAAAATGGTCAAAAAGTTTAAATCCCACCCTTTAAAGCCATATATCGTTGTGTTTGAAACTTTATTGGCTCCTTGTGTTCCATATATGGGCCAAGGAATGCTAACAGGTTAATAGATAAATACTCTATAAATAAAAAACTGGTGCTGTTGAAACATCTACACTGACTTCTGTAGGAGCCACCATTGTTGTTTTGATCCTGAACACAAAGCTTGTGTGCTAGTGTACAGGTTTGAAGAGCAGACTCAAAAGCAGAACAGAATGCTGGCAATCAGTTCAAAAAGTTTATTTACAAAAGCACAAATAATTAGTTCCCACAAGGCACAAACTGGGGGAGAGAAGGTGAGTGATCCTCTGGACTGCAAACACAGAGCAAAACAACAGTGGAACAAAGGAAAAGTAGGTAATCAGATGGAAGCATAACACGAGAAACACAACGCTGGAACTACAGCCATTAGTTTAATGCTGGGCTTACACCAAATGATTTTCCCAGTCCCAGACTAAAAACTAAAAGTCTTTAGTAAATCTAGGAGTTTTACTGGAGTCACAGCGCGCTCCCGTCATCCCGATCGTTAAGTGTAAGGTAGTAATCTGCGCTGTTTGATATCAGTCTTTTCCTAGTCTTTGGTTTGCGATCATATCAAACGTGTTTGATATTATCGCAAGTCGCAGTGACGGAACACAATCAACAACCAATAGATGAGCAGACCGGCCAGTAAAACCACTTCGACAGGAAAAAGTTACATCACAATAATGTTAGTAAGCTCAAGCCTAAATACAAATATAGAGATGTAATATATTTACGGCCACAAGCGGGATTTTGGGGGCGCTGTTTCATAGTAAAGAGAATAGTAAGCAGACCCGGTTAAAATGTATAAATAAATGTATACATAAATAAGTAATAAATAATTGATGATTAATGTGTGATCAACTAAATGAAAGTTGATAGAGCTCATAAGTATAATTATTCTTATTAAACAAATACATTAAATATAATTAAATACGACATAAATGTACATCATGAATTATTTTCTAAATTTTCCTTTCCTTTATTCTTCCTTATCTATTCTTCTTGTCTATTTTTACTGTAAAATAGTCAACTTTTCATGTCAGAAAAACAGAAACCCTTTTTCAGCTTTGTGATGGGCATTTTGTGGCGTCTTCTTTTCTTTTTCTTTTTCCAACACAAACCACTGCACACACAAATATTGCATGGTAGGTAAAAAAAAATGCTAAAGAAAATCTAGTTGTAGTCTTGTAAATAGTGACCCTGCAAGATTCACAGTCTTTGTAGAATCTCAGTCTGAGACTAGGCTGGGACTAAAAACTCTCAACAGTTGTCTTTAGATGTGAGCAGATGTGAGCTGATAGTCTTGCAGGAGTCTTTCCAAATCTTTTCAAAGTCTTCTGGTGTATAGGTAGCATTAGTTGGAAAAATGGATCTGACTCTGCCTGAGTGAGCAGCTCAGGTTCATGTAGTGGAGCCTGATTACCAGATGAGGAGCAGGAGTGTCTGCAGCCGAGGTGGGTAACTGCAGGAAACTCCCATGGGACACTCCCCTGAGGAAAAGTGGGTCAAGGGGAGGAGAAGATAGATGGGACACGCAGGTAGAAAAGGTAGCACCTTACAGGAAGCTGATTGGCCCTCATGAAGCCATGAAGATTTGTTTGATATGTGATCCCACATGACATCACACTTCTCATGTATCAGCCCAACTATAAGGTCGAAAGTCAAATAACACTTACAAATAACTCCACTTCAGACCTTCAGATTTCGTGCAATTCAGATGGCAAAATCTAGTCCTGCTGCATCTGATCACCAGTCCTTCCCCATGTCTCTGTTTGGAGTTAGTGACGCTTTGTAGTGACACAAAATGACCAAAAAGACAACATCACCAAAAAATATGTAAAATGACCAACCAATGACATAAAATTACCAAAAAACACCAGAAAATTATATTAAAAAAAAGACACACAATGACCAACAAATGACATAAAATTACCCAAAAATGACATACAATTACCAAAAAAAGACACAAAATGACCAAAAAAAGACACAGGGTTGCATGTATAGGTGCTCGTGGTAAGCCTGCGCTCCATAAATATTGACATTTATTTCCTTTAAAAAATCAGAAACTGGTCACATGTGATGCTCGGTATATTCTGTCTGTTTGAACATGTTGTGAGGTTGTTTGCCTGTAATGAAGGTCTCTCAGCCTCAATAGTTGGTTTCACTGATTAAAAGGCATGTGATATCAGATAATATACGTCCATATGTTTATAGAGTTAGTGAAGTGTTAAGTTATTGTGTGAGCCGCCTGAGGCTGTGGGATTATATTTGTGTTATACAACCTCAATTAACTCATTGTCAGAAGTTTATCAGAGCTCAATCTATCAGCTCTAAAGACTCAGTTTATTGGAATGATGGTTGAGAAGTAATTACTGATAATCCAGATGTTGGCTCTGCAGACAGAGGAAGCTCTTTAAACACTGACTTCTATCTGGTAACATCCTCTCTAAAGATCCCAGATGGTCTCTTGAATAATTCACATTGTTGTTGTTGTTGTAAAGAGGCCGATCGATAAGTGTGAAGAAGTCTTCCTCGTCTATCCAGAGAGCAGAGTCCTCAGACTGGAACGCTCTCAGGCTGCAGACAGAGTCCATCTCTGCTCTCTATCGATCTGTTCTCTTCTCTGCCCACTGCCCTTGAGACTTCACAACTTAATTGATTCATAACTGTGTTTTCTCACCTTGGTCACCATGGCATTTAGAAACATAACAAGCCATGTTCCACACTGATTTATGAGGGACAATAATAATCTATATCTCACAACTGGACCAAAGCTTGAATGTGGACATTTGATTTAAAGTCAAAGTAGCAGTCATACCAGTTTAACAACCAGTAGATCAGTTGATTTAATTAGCTGGGTTTCTCCAAAAGAGAAACATGGAAAAGCAATTAATTAATTGCAAAATATTGGTTTTGCCAAAAATGTTGAGACAAGTTGCTTGCATATAAGTAATTCAACACTATTTATCTTTATCTCTTTTCATCTCTAACTTTTTTTTGTGCAATAATATGAGACTGGTGCCCCATGTGCAGAGGCTACAGTCCTCGCTGCGGCGGAGCTGGGTTCGAATCTGGCCTGAGCTCCCTTTGCCGCATGTCCTCCCCTCTGTCACCCCCTTTCTATCTGTCTCACTATCAATAAAGCCTTGAAAAATGGCCAAAAAAATATCTTTAAAAAAAAAAAAAAACACAACTCATATTTATGTTTTAGACATTTCCCTGCTCCATCTTCCTGACGTAGCAGTAGTGATTGACGGTGATGTGGAGTTTAAATGCTAAAGTCACACTCGGAAGGGAGGGAGGAGGACTTTCACCAGGAGAACGGGGTTGACACAAAATGACCAAAAAAGATGTAAAACAACCAAAAAAAGACACAAAATGACAAAAAAAGATTTAAAATTACCAAAAAAAGACACAAAATTACCAAAATAAGACATAAAATGACCAAAGGAGATACACGATTTCTAAAACAAAGTAATAAATTACCAACAAAGACAGAATGAGAGCAGGAGAACAGCGTTGGTGTCCCATGTAAAACAAAAGTTAAAAACTTTTTACGTTGTCCTCCTAACTGCATCTCTTCTAGCATTTCCATCATGTATTTTCTCTTTAAACTGTCTTTTAGAGCCTAACCAGGAAGGTTTCTGACCTAAACCTAGCTCAGTGTTTTTGTAGCCTAAATCCCCAGAAACTGCAGCTCATAGGAGTCTATGGGTGGGCTGACAAACGGTCTGTTCTGTCATTCAGGTTGGAGATCTGATTATACAGCTGAATGAAAGCCAATATGTGGACAGGGCTGTTCCTAAATAAAGAATTCCTGAGAAAACTAACTCTCATACGATTAAAAACAAGCCTGATAGACTAATGAATTTAATCAGTTGAGTTTCTCCACAAAGAATCATGCATATCAAAATTTAAAATACTAATTTTGCCAGAGATGTGCTCATGAGTTACTTGGAAATAACATGGAAATGTTTTATATGTATCTTTTTTCATGACTGTTTTGTGTCCTAGTGCAGCTGACCTGCTGATTATATCTGATGATGCAGGATGACAACATAGAAATCAACCAATCCAATCATCTATGTCACTTTGTTCACCTGAATTGGTATGATTTATTCCCTGTACAGAAGTTAAAACAGTCGGCTTGTTTTCTAACAGCTGCTTATGCTTTTGTCTCTCAGCAAAAGGGATTAAGTGGTAAATTGTAAAATGTAAAAACTGTGTTAAGATGAGAGTAATTCCATAGAAAAGCTGAACATTGCTCAAATAAATAATACAATTCTTAGATTTATTATTATTATTATTATTAATAATAATAATAATGATAATAATAATAATAATAATAATAATAATAATAATAATAATAACAATAATAATAATAATAATAATAATAATAATAATGCATTTTATTTATAGGTGCCTTTCAGGACTCTCAAGGTCACCTTACAATAAACAATTAAAAACAAAACAATAATAATAAAACATCAATGGCAGTAATAATAAACAACAATGAAACAATTACAAATTAGAACAATAAAGACAACAATGACAGTAATAATAAACAACACTGAAACAGTACAGAGAAAAATTGTAATTTAAAAATGATGAATATATTATGGATAGGCTAGTCTAAACAGGTGTGTTTTGGGATGTGACTTGAAAGTTGACAGTGTTGTTAGAGAGCGGATGTACTGAGGGAGTTTGTTCCAGAGTCGGGGGGCAGAGCAGCTAAAAGATCGTAGTCCCATTGTGGCTAAATGGGCGGAAGGGGTGGAGAGGAGTGAAGCAGAGGAGGTCCTGAGTGTACGGCAGGGTGTGTAGGTTTGGAGGAGCTCAGTGAGGTATGATGGTGCAAGGTTGTGGAGAGCTTTGAATGTGAGGAGCAGGATCTTGAAGTTAATACGGAGGTGGATCGGGAGCCAATGAAGGTGTTTGAGGACGGGAGTGATGTGCTGTGTGGATGGACTTTTGGAGATGATGCGTGCGGCCGAGATTTCAGTCAAACTAAATTATAATGAGTCAGCATCAAGTGGAAAACACACACATGAACCTGAACACACACACTCCTCTGCACATAAAGTGAACCTTCAGCTGCAGTCGGTAGTCCGGCCCTCTGTCATTAAATCAGATTAGCAAGATAAAACTCACTGTGACTAGAACTTAAAGACTGAATGTATTGTGCCGCTTCATGTGTTCCTCTGAAGCAGAACTCATGTCTAAACTCTGACAGCAGATTGTGTCAGATGGGTAAAACTTTGTTGTTCGTCTCAGAACAACTTTTGCTCTTTACATTGTGTCCGTACTCTTCTGCTCCCATTAGTCCAGAACACAGCAGAGTACAACAGGCTCATTATCCGTCCAGACACCAAAATACCAACAACTTGGTTGCTGGTTCTGTTCCGCTGGAACAGAACCAGCTGCACTGTGTGTGAGCTCATCTCACACAGACTTTGTTCATTAGGAACTGCTTGTGTTATTGTGGTGAACATTCCTGAACAAAGTGCAATGAATCAAGAGAGAAGAAGCTCTGAGAACTGTTAGTTCAGACTGCAGGAGAGAGGCTCGGATCAGATAGTTTTTTGTTGTTTTTAACAGCAGATATAAAAGGGAATCTGACTTTTTCAATCTGATGTTTTCTGTCTGAACACTCAGTAGGCATGTTTCCATCAGGTACTTTTCCCTCTTGTGAGCCGCTATGGGTGTGGCTTGGGAGAGAGGATTTGCCCAACTTCACCAGTTTGCGGCTCAGAAAGTTCCTGCCTCGGGTCGGTACTTTCTGAGCTGCTACTGACTAGTTGATTGGTTATGGTTGAGGCGTGATTTATTTGCAGACTGGGGCAGACTGGACGCTGAGTGGTTAACATCTCCTGCTCTGACTGCAGCTGGGAGAGACTGCTGCAGGAGGACTGGGCCGCTTGTGAGTGCTTTGGGAGCCTGCTACTTGTTAAGAAGTGTAGGAACGAGTCTCCTAATGTCTCCAATAACACCAGAAAAAAGATTTGTTGCTAGTTGCTTTTCTGAAAAAGAGTCTCTGGAGGGGTCTGAATAGTCACTAAATATAGAGACAAAGAGTCTCTAGAGGGTCTGTTGTCACATTCGGACTCCGTTAGTGTCGCTGCAGAACTAACTAGTGGGCAGAGCCAAAACACTCTCTAACAAGTACTCAGTGGAAACGCCTATTGTTACGTCACTTTAGAGCTCCTTTACCACCCCTTTTGCATTTCACATTATTTCTGGTCCTAGTTGGTAATTACTTCTTTTTCTGCCTTCTCTCCTCCTCCTCCTTTATTATTATCCTCTTCCCACTCCCTTCAACACACCTGTGCTGTGACTCTTACTCTCTTTAAGCTCTGTACGTTGATCCATAGAAGATGAGCATGTTGCTAACAGGCTGTCATGACTAATCTGTACTTAAAATAAAAAATATGGCCAAACACTTGGACAATAAAAGCTATAGCTTCAATTTAAAATAGGTTCATCCACTATCAGAAACCATGTACAGTCTATGGTCAGCGAACAGGGGAAAAACATGTTTTCCTGCAGAGCCGAAGCTGATGTTACTCACTTCACTTCGGGTTTCACTTTAACAACAGGTAAAAAGCAAAACACAGGAGCTCCACTTGGTCTTGAGAAGCTGCAGGTTTTATTGACTTATAACTGCGACTTACTAAAGTGAGTGACCACTTGTACTACTTCTCTGCCGACGGTTTCTCTGCTAGTCTCCTGCTGCTTTGACCGTATCACTAGCCAAGCCTATGAGGGGCCTTATGGGCCATAATTTATTCTTCTGTCTCACATACACAAAAAATACCCCTCACATTCACAGTTTCACCTCCCACATTCACAATTTTACCTCTCACATTCACATTTTACCTCTCACATGCACACTTTTACCTCTCACATTCACAATTTTACCTCTCACATACACATTTTACCTCTCACATGCACACTCTTACCTCTCACATTTACAATTTCATCTCCCAAATTCACAATTTCACCTCTCACATACACAAAAAATACCTCTCACCTACACAATTTTACCTCTCACATTCACAAATTTACCTCTCACATACACATTTTACCTCTCACATGCACACTTTTACCTCTCACATGCACACTTTTACCTCTCAAAAAAATACCTATTTTTTGTGAATTTGAGAGGGTAGAATGAATTATGGCCCATACGGCCCCTTATACACGCCACTCTTACAACGTATTGCTAAAAATGTTGTTCTCTTTCTCTTTGACCTTCTTTTCGTCATCATCTGGCCTCATTTAAACAATAATGTCAACAGATAGACCAAAAAAATCAGATCTGAGCAAAAAGAAAAATTGATTGTGCATCAAGACCTGCAGAAAAGCTGCCTAGGGATATGTGTTTCTGAATGCAAGTATGTGTGTGTGTGTGTGTGTGTGTGTGTGTGTGTGTGTGTGTGTGTGTTTTGTGGGAGAAGTAAAGGGATGCAGAGACAGACAACAGATGTATGTGCATGTTCCTCTGGCCTCCTTCAAAGTGAGCTAAAAGGGGTTAGCTGGTGTCGGCAGTGGAGTCGACCTCTCTCCTCAAATCAGTTTGTTTTTCTCCTCCACTCGTGCAGCAGCAGCATCCATCCCTCCCTCTTCCCTCCTCCTTCTCTGTTTCTAATCTGTGTCTCTGCAGCTGTGTTCAGCAGGGTCACCAGCCACTAAAGCTCGGGTTAGATGCTCTACAGGCTGCACGACAAGAGCATACGATCAAGGAATTACTATAAGGTCACCTGCAAGAGAAAGTGCAAGATTTCTCCTATTGCACTTTAATGTGACTCATACTTCTGTAATAACAATAACTCCAGCTGCTCATGTCAACAACCTTCATACAGGTCTGACTCGTGATTCATTCACTGTTCCATGTTCCTGCAAGTGGACTCTAATCACATAAAGGAAATATCCACTTAAAATATCCACTACAGTCTATAAGTGAAGTGTTTGCCGTCTCAAACAGAGCCCGACATTTATTTGAAATATTTAGTGAGAAACAGATCATTGTATCTAAGGACTCTAATCCCATATATTATATTTCTTTAAAAATAATTCCCTGGATTCTGCTTTTTCAAATAAACCCCAGAGGCAACAAAACCACTTCATTAACGTCAGGAAGAGAAAACAGAAAAACAAATACTTTGGCTCCAAATTACAGCACTGACTCTTGGTTTTACAGGGGACATAATCATAATCATCTGGGTCAAAGTCCTCCCCCCCCCCATCCACCCAACAAATGGCTATTTATACTGTTTGCTGATCAGAAAGTCCAATAATGATGTGGATTGGTTTACACTAATGTTAATGGAAAGCAGCCCATTTCTCTTGAATCTGCATACAAATAACTCAACTTTACACCTTTAGATTAGTGGAGTATAAAGCACAAATATGCAGTTAGGGAGGGAGGGAGGGAGGGAGGGGAGGTGGATGGGTCCAACAAACCACGACTTTCACCAGGAGACATACAAAAACAAATAAATGACAAAAAAAGACAAAGAAAGAAAAAAAAGGGCACAAAATCACCCCCAAAAGACACAAAAAAAAAGACATAAAAATACAAAACGAATCCAGAAAAATACCCCAAAAGACAGTTTACCTTTGTAAAATACATAGTTTTTTTTCTGTCTCCCAACAGTGTTGGTGTCCCGTGTGAAACCAAAGTAAAGCATATGATCCAAACTCCACTTGACTCTCTGCATCACATTTTTCATGTTGTCACGTTGTCCTAAAAGAAAAGACACGAAATGAACAAAACAGACATAAAATAACCAAAAAAAAAAACATTAAGTTATCAAAAACAAATGTAAAATGGCCAATAAATGACTTAAAAAAGACACAAAATACCAAAAAGACAGAAAAATACCAAAAATCTGCATGTGATTCAGACATCTCTTAACTTCCTGCATCAGGTTTTTTACTGAAAGATGTCACTTCCAGTAGTCACGTGATCCTCCTAACTACTTCACTACTTGTTTGGCCCTAACCTAAGGGAAGTGCTGATGGAGCACTAATTCAACCAAACTGAACCTTATGATGCCCTGCAGAAAAATAGATTTTGGCGAATGCATTGCAGTAATTTGAAGGTCTAAATTTGGGCTTTTTGTGCACAGATTGGTGAGAGCGGGATGCATACCGGTGCTGAAGTTGCCTTCTATGGCATCTATCTGATATTCATGATCACTAATCTGCTAATTTGACTTTTATTTTTTGTTTTCAATCACTAATTATTCCTAATCCTGACTACTTTTCTGTCTTTTCGTTCACTGATATGTTACTATTTAAAGAAAACCTCAGTAATTCCTGCCCAGATAAACAGTACATAACATAAACATACACACGCACAGGCACACACAGACACAGACATGCACACACACACACACACACACACACACACACACACACACATACTTTAGCAGGGAGCCTCTCGGATGCATTAGCATTATTGAACTATTTACATTTTTTAACCACAAATCCAAACTTGAATTGAATAGAATGAAATTGAATTAAGCTGACAGATGAGAGGAGTTTTGATCCAACAATCGTGTTTTTGTCTCGGGCTTCCTGCTGCTCTGTTCCTGCGCCTAATGAAGAGTGTTTGCAGAGCAGAAACTGTGAGAAAACATGCATTTATTAGCACACTACATGGAGCCTGTGATGATTCAATATCAGAATCAATAGATGGCTCATCTTCTCACCTACGCTCACATTAACATGCACACACACACACACACACACACACACACACACACACACACACACACACACACGCACACACACACACACACACACACACACACACACTCACTCCCACATGAATTTTACTCAAAAGCAGCTGCATTAATTATTTTGACAACTTTCGACATACACACAGTTCAAACATAAGCACACACAAAAAACAAATCAGCGTGCAATAAACATTAAAGACATTTAAAATCTGCATAGCACAGGTGTGTCACACACACACACACACACACACACACACACACAGAGTCAGTGACAGCAGAGCGGTGTAATGCAGTCTTCGCCCGGGGCCACGCTGCCTCAGTAGAGTCGCAGTGATTAGATGGAGCCGGGGGCAGTGTGACAGACAGCGCTGACAGCTGATCTCTGGGTTTAGACCGAGCCCCCTGAGAACAGCACCGAGGCCGAGGCTCTACATTTTAAAATGTGACGGTTGTATTATATTATATTCACACACTCAAACCAACAACAGAGTGAGTGCTGAGCCTGGATATCAAAGAAAATGAACTTTGACAGGTTAAAATTAGGTAGAAGCACCTTCAACAGAGCAGGGACCTGACCAGGAGTTACTGCTGTAATATCATAACACAAAAAAAAAAATGTCTCCAGTTTTGGTAATTTCATTGGCTTTCAAACAGCTGAAATGTTCAGGACATCTCAGAAGCTTCAATACTGACACAGCTCTTAGCAGCTCAGTCGCCAGAAAAACATGTTGGCACTGTACGTTTATACAAACAACAAACACATTCATCTGCTACAGTTTTTTCATGTCCAGAAACAGAAACATGATGTTAAAGCCATAGGGGTATGCTGTCGGTGGGCTGGAGGGCAGAGGTGGGACAGAGTCATTGTTTTGCAAGTCACAAGTAAGTCTCAAGTCTCAAGTCAAGTCCCTAGTCCTACAGTTTGAGGTTCGAGTCCTTTTAACAACAGTGATATTTACACAGATCATGTCTGAAAAATGCATAACAAGAGCATACTGCACTATAACTAGTTCCACAGCAGTCTCTGTCCTGTCTGTCTCATTTCATATTGTCTGTTTGTGTTTTCTTCTCACTAATTAAGCAATGCTGCTAGCAAAGTTACTTAGCCGAGAAGCTAGCATTAGCATTCATTCAAAACTTCGGTTCTTTGTGCAACCTCAAATGTCAGACGAAGTTGGAACTTGTTGCGTCTCTGTAATATTCTACCTCGGCATGTTTTGCAAACTGCAGTTAATTTTTTATTGACCACTTCGTATTTTTTTCATACCTGAACAAAACTGTCTGTGGAATCATTTTTGCCAACTGACGGCATTTTTTGACAGTTCTTCACTGGTTGTCCTGCAGTCTGATTGGATGGATGCTGTTAAATCAAAATAACCTGGATGGAATCTGATTGGATGTTGTGCCAACACATTAGACACACACAGCGAGAGATGCACATGATTACACAAAGAGAGACAGAGCGGCCCTCAGTAACAGACTTTTTTTAATCTTTGGGTTTTGGGGAAAGTAGCAAGTCTTTTCAAGTCAAAAGGCTCAAGTTGCTACGCAGCATGGAAACAAGACTTTAATGCAGCACTCGGGAGGCAGAATCAGGAGGTAGCCAGTCTTTAATCACAGGCAAAGGTTCGGAACATGGGAGTTCAGTCAGGCAAGGCAGGCAAACAATCCAAAGGGATAAAGCAGAGGCAGAGTCCAAAAACAGGCAAGGGTCAAAACCAGAAAGCACACTAGGAAAACACTGGAGAGTAGGACGCATGGTACACTGACAATCTGGCACTGACGGAAGGGACACAAAGCGTTTAAATACAGAGAGTCAATGAGGTGATGAGACACAGGGGGGCGGAGCCACAACCAGGTGGGAAGCTGGAGCCTGGAGCAGGCAGAGGAGGGACAGACTGTGACACAAGTCCAAGTCAAGTCACAAGTCACAAGTCAGACTGCAGGGGAATCTGATTCAAATCAGATTCCTACTCAAATCCGATTTTTAGGGCTGACTGTCCACACTATTTTTAGCAAGTGTCCAAATCGGATATGGTTCTGTTCAGACTGGGCCACATTATTGACTGATCTGACAGGTTGTGACATTAACGGCGTCAGAGCGTCTGACGTCGTCACCGCGTCAGACGTCATATAATTGCGACAACAACAACAAACATGAGGGAGGCATGTCACCTCAGTATATTGGCCTTATCCCTGTCCAGTAGAGGTGCACCAGGGGAGAAACCGGGCGGATGGACACCCCCGTCGGGCCCGCATGAGTCGGGCGCGGCTGCCAGTGGACACCTCGTCTCCGCGCTGCCGGCGCTACATGTGCGGCGTAGAGTGACGTCACGTACAGTCAAAACCGATCTGAGTGTTTGGAGCGGTTCAGACTGAGACGCATCTGTCCAAATGCGATCTGAAACTACCTCCCGAAGGTGGTTTCGATCCGGTTCGCAAAAATCGTATTTCATGTGATTTGTGTCTGTTCAGACTTCAAAAGAGCCATCCAGTTCCAACCTGGATGGGCTAAAAATCGGATTTTGGCTGGCAGTCCGAACGCGGCCTAAGTCCAAGTTGAGTTGCATGTCTCTTTGCATTTTGTAAAGTTGAGTCAAAAGTTGAGTCATCAATTTCATGACTCGAGTCTGACTCAAGTCCAAGTCATGTGACTCGAGTCCACACCTCTGCTAGAGGGTTTGTGCTCCATGTTGGAATTTCTGTCTAGATTTTGTGTTTTTTAACAAACCAAAGTGCTTTTGGTGCCTAAACTCTAACTTAAGTGTTTTAAAACAGTGATCATCACATCTTAAAAACATACATTTTCACACGTTTACAGTGTGCTGCAAGTTGTGCAGGTTGTTTAAAGCAGCGGTCATCAAAATTGTATTCAATCACAGATTTGCCTCAAAGGGTTTTATGGACTGTACAGGGTACGACACCCTCTGACCTTTCACACTCACACACAGCAGCCGGGGAAAACTAAAAACAAAATTTAACAGGGAAATAAGAAGAAACCTCAGGGAGAGCAGCAGAGGAGGACAGAAAGACCTGCACAGAACAGATCACAGAGTAAAATAGGTTAGATATAGTGTGAGAGAGTAGAGAGAGTTGAGTGTATTTGGTTCATAAAATGTAGAGACTGTACATTTCTGAAAACCACAAATAATTTTCAATGACAAAATTAATTCTGGGTCCACAACAAAGAAGGTTTCAACCACAAACTGCTTGGACAAAAGCTCTCAAGGAATATTCTCCTTCAAGAATAGTCTCTTAAAAGGGTTTTATATTTTCTTGTATTTTCAAAACCAGATGTGGTAAAACAGCGTAAAGTTGACCCTGAACCTAAAACTAAAAGATCAAACTCTATGTCTTACTAATTACAAATATCAAATGATTAAAATGAAAGAGGAGAGAAGTGAGGGAGTGCTGGAGGATGTCAGTTAATTTAATGAGAAGAGAAGAGAAGAGAAGAGAAGAGAAGAGAAGAGAAGAGAAGAGAAGAGAAGAGAAGAGAAGAGAAGAGAAGAGAAGAGAGGAGAAGAGAGGAGAAGAGGAGATGGATATGGGGGATTAGCAGAAGGGAGAGGCGACTTGGATCCAAACTAAAGGTCAGCGTGGATCAAACACTGATCCTCAGCCCTCTGTGTTCTGCTGCCAACCTGCCACATTGTGCTTCTGAGTGTGTGTGTGTGTGTGTGTGTGTGTGTGTGTGGTCTGTAAATCTGGAGTCTCTTTGCTTTGGTTTTATGTTGGATAGGTCAACTGTTGCAGCACACACACTCATGTATCTGCAGTGTGTCGTGGCTCATTAGCAGCAGTAACACGAGAGTCTCTCTCTCTCTCTCTCTCCCTCTCTCCCCTCCCTCTCTCCCTCGTCTCCCTGTTATCAGCTTCTCTTCACATTAATTGGTCGTTTGAAGGCAGAACAACATTAGTCACAACAGGGACACGAAGAAAGCAGCAGCAGCTTCATAACATTAAGTTATAAACAGACAAAATTGCTTTATTTATTATTATTTTTTTAATACTTCAGTTGATTTTTAGAGAATAACAACAACAAAAAAAACTCAATTTACTCTGGTGATTAAAGTGTTTTCTGCTGCTGCAGTCACGGTGGATTAGACTGTGAGATTGTCACAGAAACATTTAAAGAGTGTGTGCCGTGCTTTCTATTCATGATGCGTCTCGTTTTACGTTAAAACTGCTCAGAAAGCAGCAGAGGTGGGACGCTGCCACCGCTTAACAAGCCATTTATAAACCTTCAGTCGTGGCACTGATCCAAGGTCAGCGCTGATGAGTCCGTTCACCTCCAAGTCCCAACTTCCAAAAGTACAACTTGTGTCTTCATTGAACCATTTGATCAGAGAAATGCTCATAAAAAGACGTCATGACTTTTGGATTTTGTCAGAGCCTGGATGGAATCCACATTATAACCACTCCGACCAGATCGACAACATGTCGACCAACATTACTGCATACACAGACATACAGTACAGGCCAAAAGTTTGGACACACACCTTCTCATTCAATGCGTTTTCTTTATTTTCACGACTATTTACATTGTAGATTCTCACTGAAGGCATCAGAACTATGAATGAACACATATGGAATTATGTAGTTAACAAAAAAGTGTGAAATAACTGAAAACATGTCTTGTATTTTAGATTCCTCAAAGTAACCACCCTTTGCTTACTAGAATATAAGACATGTTTTCAGTTATTTCACACTTTTTTGTTCAGTACATGATTCCACATGTGTTCATTAATAGTTTTGAAGAATCTACAATGTAAATAGTCATGAAAATAAAGGAAACGCATTGAATGAGAAGGTGTGTCTAAACTTTTGGCCTGTACTGTAACTACGTGTGTGTCTGTCTGTGAGTACATAGTTATATGCTGTATGTATATGTATATGTCTATCTATACATGCAAATGTATTTAAATATGTGCAGAATTCAACATGTTTCTAAGAACTACCTGTCTGTATACAACCTGTTTTTTCTTTTTTTTTTGCTGTTTAATATTATTATTAATTTTAATTTGTCTGTCTTTATTGCTAAATTTTGATATCTAATACTGTATATAATATTATTTTATTATTATTATTATTATTATTATTATTTTTATATTATCAATTTTTTTCCTTCATGTTGTTTTGTTTTGTTTTAAAATCTTCAATCAATCAGTTGCGCTGCAAATATGAACATGGTAAATGTAGAATGTATAATATATATATATATATATATATATATATATATATATATATATATATAAATATATATATATATATTTATATATATATATATATATATAAATATATATATATATATATATTTATATATATATATATATATTTATATATATATATATATATAATATATATATACATATTATATATATATATTTATATATATATATATATATATATATATATAATATATATATATACATATATATATATATATATATAATAAAATATACGGCCCCCCATAGAGGTGGAATAAAATATTGTGACAATTTGATTACCTGTCTATATCCAACCTGTTTCTGTTTTGTTTGTTTGCTGATGATGATGATGATGATGATGATGATTATTATTATTATTATTATTTAATTTTATTTGTTTTATATTATTATTATTATTATTATTATTATTATTATATTTTTTTCTATCCTTTGTGCTTTTTTTGTTTCGAGTTCTTCGTTTTGTTGGAAGAATTCAAATCAGAATGAGTTGTGGTAAATGATTAATGAAAAATAAAATAAAATGACCCCCACATTATTATCCTTAATAATATTTTTGTCTCACTGAGCAGCAGGAGCCTCAACAAGTCTCTGCAGCGACTCTTAAGAACAAACAGTGTATTAAAGTCTGATGTCAGACACAATGTCTCTGCTCTTATCAAACATCCTCCAGTGGCTCTTCTGGCTCTCCCTCAGTTCAGTTCTGAAATGTTTCAGCTCTTAGAAACCCATCATCACTCCTCTGCTCCTGAACCTGATTGCATCAGGATGTGTTCCTGGGGGATTCTGGGAAAATTAAACACGAGTGACTCCAGTTGAGACAGGCTGCATTCAGGGCTGCAGGGACTGACACTGTTATTTTACCTGCCAGAACAAAGACACTTTATTGATTTATTTCTGTCGAGAAGCATCTGTGGCGTCTATGTCGTTTGTTATTATTGTTCATAAATCAGAGACGAGGTGGACAGGCAAGAAATCTGCCCTGGAGACACAGAAAGCACTGAAAGTATTTACTCAGTGATTCAGAGATGTGCAGGTGAACAGACAGAGATAATTATATCATTAGGCTGGAAGAAAAGAATTCAAGGTGAAATGATAAAAGTGATACAATTAAATGTGTGAAAAGATTTTGACTTTGATCATACTTTAATTTGATTGAGGAATGTTCTGTGGTGCACAAGAACAGAGTACTGAAATATAGATATACATTCGAGCACAGATATTCAGATATTCAGTCGAGCACAGCGAAAATCGAAAATGTGAAGAACAGAAAAAGTCGACATACAAAAAATTTTTAAAAATGTATTAAAATATAAACAGCAAAAACAAGGAAGAGTGAGTCAGATTGTCTTGTTTTAATGATTCATGTCTCTGTTCTGACAAACCTGGTGTCAGTAACAATGTGTAGATTCTGTAGAGGTGAAGATAACCACTGTGTTGGCTCTGCTGCTGCTGCTGCTGCTGCAGGACCTGTAGCATGAGAGCAGTTAACACAAGTATAAATCTGGCTTTAGTCCTGGAATGGTTCTGGTTCCGGTCCATTTCCAGCCCTGATGCCTCCTCAGTGTGTGTGTGTGTGAGCTCATTACTGCTGCTGTCACATGGGAGGTGATACGGGAGAGGAGAAGTCGTTTAAACCAACAGAGAGATTAATCCTCCTCCAGCTCTTCCTCCATCCCTCAACCCTTCTCTGTCTCTGTCTCTCTCTCTCTCTCTCTCTCTCACACACACACACACACACACACACACACACACACACACACTTTCTGTCTTACACACACATTCTCCCAATTATCCATTAGCGTCTCTGAGGATCTTCTGGATGCTACAGAAGAGGAATTACCCTTGTTGCCAAGTTGCCAGCTAAATGTCACCTGGCATCTATACTACTGGGCTGTCCATTACACACACACACACACACACACACACACACACACACACTCCTAACAAGGTTATGGGGCTACTATGGTAACCCTGATACTTACTGTGTAGATGTAAACATTATTCTGGAGGTTGAGCTGATCCTCATGTGTCATCCTTCTTGATGTTTTTTATTGATTTTGCAGTTTGTTTATGTGTAACTACATCCTTCACCCAGCAGCTCACACTATTTATGTTGGTTTTCAAATTGATTTCTTATCGAGGCAGTTTTGTTTTTGGGTGCTGCAGCTCATTAAACAGCATTAATCTTCATGCATTGGTTTTCCAAAGGCAACTCAAGTGATCTTTTCTCTTCCTCACTGTGGAGGCAGGGTGGCAGGAGAGTAATGCATTTATTTTAAATGTTAATGAATGCCCAGTTTTAGTCTAATTGTCTGTCTTTTCACCTGCAGATCACTGAATCAATGCCTTCCGTGACAGCTGCAGGGCAGACGCTCGGCTTTCCAATAACTCAATATCAGAAAAGCTCAAAGAAAGAGCTCTGGAAGTCAGGAGAAGTGGTGTAAAGAGCGACAAAGTCAGTGTTAAGGAGGAACGATGTAGTGGACTGTTGTTAGTTGACTTATTATCATTGACTGCTAAATTTATGTACAAAATGCTCATAGGAGTCTATGGGTGGTGCCAACAAACGATCTATTCTGTCATTTAGGTTGGAGATCTGGTTGTGACTTTTGGTTTCCTGAGTGAAAGTTGTGTGTTTGTGTGTTCACATCATCGTCCTCATTAACACGGACATTGTCGCTCTTTATACCACATCTCCTGACTTCAAGAGCCCTTTCTCTGAGCATGTTTAATATTATATAGAATCACCCCCGAATTAATCAACAGCCTGTCGGTGTGTATGTGCCTTTTGAGTCAGAACTAAGTTGCAGAGCAAATATATCTTAAGTCAGAAATATTTATTATTCTCTCGTAAATTAAATTTTAAAAATTTCCCTGGAAAAGCTGAACACTTCCACCACAGAGTGTGTGTGAGATGTGTTCATGATTAACTCTGCTGGTGTTTATATGTGTCACTCTGAGTTTGTGCACAGTACAAGTGTGTGTGTGTGTGTGTGTGTGTGTGTATTAGCTGTGTGCTGGATATCAGAGCTGACATTAACAGACAGGCATCCTGCTCTGAGATGAATGAGAGGGCAGATTGTGTTGAAGCTGATGAAGTGGCCTGATGCTCATTAGACGGCTGCTGATAGGCTGATGGATGCTGCACGGGTTTAAGGCGGCGCCGCGGTAATGATGAATGGGCCCGAGTTTTTAAGGTAGCACCTCTCTCTCTCTCTCTCTCTCTCTCTCTCTCTCTCTCAGAGTAAACAGGACTCTTAGTGTTTATTGAATTATTTGATTAAATTAAGAAAAGCCAGTGAAAACAAAGTAGCACTGTGTATCTGTGTGTGTGTGTGTGTGTGTGTGTGTGTGCATGTGTGTGTCAGTGTGTGCATGTGTGTGTGCATGTGTCAGTGTCAGTGTGCATATGTGTTTGTTTTCACTGTGTGAGTTCAATGTGTGTGTGCGTGCGTGTGTGTGTAGATGTGTGTGTGAGTGAGTGTGTGCATATGTGCATGTTTGTTAGTGTGTGTGCTTGTACTTTCTACATAGTGAGGACCGGTGTTTTTAACCACCTGAGTGAAATGAGGACACTACTGAGAAGTGAGGACATTTCTGCCAATCCTCACTTCTTTATAGTTTTGTTTAAGGTTCCATACTTGTTTTTAAGGTTACAGTTAAGTTTATGTTATGGTGAGGTACTTAGTTGTGATGATTATGGTCAGGGTAAGGGACTGTGTGAATGAGGGTCCTTACACAGTGCAAGGATGTGTACGTGTGTGTGTGTGTGTGTGTGTGTGTGTGTGTGAGAATGATTAATGATGTTTTCATCAATATCAGAGCACAGAGCTGCAGGCTGGCTGCTTCTGGCTGTTAATTGGTTGATGCTAATTAGGGAATATATTTTTTAGCCAATCAGAAGCTTTTACAGGGATTCACACCCATAAATAATGAATAATATGAGAAAAAATAAGGGATCGCTCATTAACAGAGCACAATTTGTGCTGTTTGGTTCCTTTTAACTGTAGAGGTGAACAGCAGATAACGGACTGAATCATTAACCCTTTCCACACTTTAGGCAGCTCAATGAGGCATTTTATGTTTGCCTTTTACACACATCTATATCTATATTTTAGTACTTTGTTCTTGTGCACAACCGAACATTCCTTGTATGTGAAAACCTACTTTATTACCAATGAACTTGTAGATGTTTATGCAACAAAAGTAGCTTTCGGAAAACATCAAATACAACATTTGACATGATATTTTGCAAGACAAATATTATATACCCTTTCCACACAGCAGATCAATGAGGCAGTTCATGTTTGCTTTTTTTTGGTATATTATTGATGTATAAGAAATAAAACTACTGCAGAACTGTTACCCAGTTATCTATTTACCATAATCAGGGTATGAGATTAAAGCAACCAGCTCATGTTTTTGTGGAAAATTGTGTTTTTTTCTGGCATTTCTACACATAATCTGGTTCCTAAACTTCTTTTTACAAATATGCATGAGAAGGACTCTGGTCCTGCTGGACCGGATTACTTCCCACCATGCTGGTGGGAAGTAATCCGGGGGACGACATGACTACTGGAAGTCTTTTGGGGTATTTTTTAAATCTTTTTTTTTGATTTTGTGTCTTTTTTGTCATATTACATCCTTTTTCGGTATTTTTTTTTTGTCTTTTTGTGTCATTTTTGGTTAATTTTACTTTTTTTTTCTTGTAATTTTACATATTTTTTTGTCATTTTGCAACTTCTCTTTGGTTATTTTGTGTCTTTTTTTGTAATTTTGTGTCTTCTTTGGAAATTTTGTTTCGTTTTTGATCTAAAGTCATATTATTTGAAGAGAATGTGTTGAGGAATTCTAGAAACAGGCAGGATGCAAACTGTTCAGGAAAAAAATAAATAATCTGCAATGAAAAGTGATCTGTTTCATTCTGAAGGCTTACCTTTTTCAAAACCAACATGGCTCAGTTCAAATTTTGTTTCAACACAAAACTTCTCATCTCTTCTCTGACACAATTTTTGCCATAATCTGGTTTCTAACAGTCTTACAAATATGCATGAGAAGGACTTCAGTCAGGTAAAGTAGCAGCGGAGAAGATGAATAAAAGGAGATTATCTAACGTGCTGATGCAATAAAACAGAAATGACCCAATGCAGCTTCTAAAAATGAAAATAATTCAGTTGCCACTGTTGAGCATTTGTTAAATTCAGTCTTTGTCATTCTGTGTGAAGAAGCTCTGCTCTCTGAAATGGATATAAACACTGAATGTCCCTTATCTAAATGTACTGGCTCCTTTTCCAGGTTCCTCCTGTCCATCCTGCTGGTGGCACTGGACGAGAAGTAACAGGGTCACCAAAGTTATTTGGATTTATACTCTGGGAAGCTTTAATATCTGTAGAAAATATCATGGCAATCCAAGCAGCAGTAACATGAGGTGGTAGACAGAATGAATCTGCAGCAGAGTGAAAATAATGGAGGTTTGCAGAAGAGAGACAAATAACCTGCGAGCGAAAAACCCACACACTGAAGTAAAGATCAGGAAGGACAATCTAGCAGCTGATAATTGTCGAGCTCACTCATTATTAGATTATCACTTTTATAGACGACAGAGCGAGACAGAAGATCAGAGTGTGAGCTATTGATTTCAAACTGGCAAGAACAAACAGGTTCTGAAATGATGCTCTGATTAGGCCGGGCAGCATGATTAGTTCATCAATAACACAAATGAAAAACAATCTCTCTCCATCTATCGCTGCCTGTTATCGTTCTTTAACTCGCTGCTTCTGAGCGGCTCTCTGCTGAAGGGATCGATAAAGTCTTGGCCTTGCTGGCTGGTCACTTTCTAAGAAGACACATATGAATGTCACGGTTACAGGCGGTCTCTGGTGTCTCCTCGTGTCCCCAGAAGTTTGTCCCCTGCTGGGATGAAACCAAAGACATGTCTTGTTATCACACAGGCCTCTGATTGGCTGTGTCTGTCCCACACTGCTCCAAATGCAGCAGAACTCATGTTTCTCTGCAGCATGTTACCTCTTAGGCCTTTATTCTATGAAACTACCAAGATATGGTGACTTTGTGGGGTTTTATTATAATAAACTATTGGCTCTACTAAAAAAACAGCCTTGTTCTGGATTTCCTGTTAAACTAAAATCACCTATCAGGCTTTTATTCTACTAAACTGTTATTATTATATAGTAACTTCGTTTGGCTTTTATGTTGAAGGTCTGGGTCTTCATTCTGGCTGGTTGCTATGGTGATGACTTACACCACACACACACACACACATACACACACACACACACTATCAGTTGATATCCACAGCTGAGGTGGTAATTTAATGGAGATCACACCTCTCAAACCACTCCTCTTTTTTCAAAAACCATGAGTTCTAACAACAAAATATTATGTTCATCAGAAAGATAATGATCTCCTGAACGTGATGCTGTAGGTTTCATGTCTGGTTTAAAAAAACGTGAGCAACATCGTAGGTTAGAAAACTGTCTTTTTCTGTTTATTCTAGAAATGTCTGGTCCCAGTTACCATTAGACTCTATTGGATGGTTGGATGGAGTTGCTGTTACATTTAGGAGCACTGATTCCAGAGTCAGATGTCTGCAACCAGCACGGATTTTTCTACATTCTAGCGTAGAAATTATTTATAAAGAGTGAAAGTTATGGGAAGGAGGACAGGTTGTTTGAAAAGGTTTCAGATCATTTCCCAGCCTCCCTCCACTCCACACCCATTGTAAATTTTGAAATGCCCTGAAAAAAAAATCACAAAACTTAAACTGCGATTTCATGAAAACCGTGCGAGCGATCAAAACTTCCATTTGGTCCAATATAGGTCGGAGTCTTGAGACCCATTTAAATTTAAATAGTTTCTAGTATTGCAAGTGGGCACATTCTCAAAGTGAGGTGTTTTTGAGATTGTTTTACTCTTGATTTTTTATTTTTTTTTAAATTGCGAGACGAAAAGGCATGAAAATTTTATATCACACTATTCCTGATCATTACTCACGTTTTGATGCATGATTTATGGTTGTCAAGAGAAGTATACCAAAATTCCCAGGAGATGATGATGAAGATGAAGAATAGGAAATAAGCCTGCACCTTTGGTACTAACAGCACACCGAATAATAAAGATTAATAACATGTACAATAATATTGCATGATTAATACCAGCAACAATATATATTCAGAATTAAAATACACAGCTCAGCTATAAGGCTAGAAATCAAAGCAAAGACAACTTGATCAAACAAACAATTCGTCATCTATTCATGTAAAGATGTTTTATTCATGATTTGATTTTAACCATAATTTGAGTCTGCTATTAAAGAAAATAAGCATTATTCTCTGGTTCTAGGTTAGTGGGTTAAAACCCTCTCTGTCAATTTAAATGTAGATCTCAACAAACAGCTGCTGTGTGTTTTTGTTTACTTCATCTGTTGATGTTGTGGTGATAAAATATTGATTTTATTTGTGGCTCAGATGGTGATCAGAGAGGAGGAGGAGACTGAGCAGATGTTTAACACTGTCCCTCCCTTTCCTGTCTCCTTCTACAAACTAGTTTGTTTTTTATCAATAACTCACTAGACTGTTCTTTATCTCACTTGTAATTCAAAATCCACCACAAGGCTTAAACACTGGAGATGAGACATGGTTCGAACCAGCTGCTGCAGCACTAGATCACCAGAATATAAACAGTATTGTTGTAGATAGTTTGAAAAAGTTAAAATTTGTGCCGTCTGTTTATTGTGAGCCTCGACCTGGAGTAAAAAACACAAAGGAGACCTGACTTAGGCTACGTTTACACAAGGACGGTCTGAACAGAAGACGCAAAAGTGGCGTCACGTCTTCACTTTTTATTCCTCGTTTAGACGAGCATTTTCGGGAGGAAATCTGCTGCATACGGTGACGCAAGTGTGTGAAATTCGATTGTATGCATACCAGGCGGCATCACTCAAAGCGATAAGAGCATCTTTGGGCATGCAGAAGTTTTCACGCCACACATTTTCATCAGCTTCTCCTTCCACAAAGTTCTCCACCATCCACTAGATCTCCCAGGTCTCGTTCACAGCCGTCTGGCTCGCCTCCGACAAATTGCTGCATCCAAAATGTGATAAAGGTAATTACAGATCCTTCTCTGTTCACTAATGCTATCTGTACATATCCTGTACATTTGGTGGAAAGACTCCTGTAAGTTTATTAGAGCTGCCAGAGCAGCTTGAAGGTCCGACGCATGGAAATAATCCCACGTTTGTTTATTTTCCTGTACTGGAGCATGTATGTGACGTAAACACATACGTGACGTGAGCAGATCTGAGCAGAGTTTTGCGTCTTGTCAGTGTAGACGGACACTCTACGGCGGAGCGGATTTAACTTTTCCACTTTGGAGGGTGGTTTCAGATTTTTGCGTTTTTAAGCCCCCAAAACGCTGTCACCGTCTAAACGAAAGGCACTTCTGATAAAATATTTTGTCGTTTTTACCCACAAGCGTCCTCGTGTAAACAGGGCCTAAGTCAAACACAGATATTAAAGATGCTGCTGAACGGATTTTGGAGCACTGCCAAATTATCATAAATAATAAAAAAAAATTGCAGAGAAATAAGCAACAAGCTGCTGCTGTCTCGACAATAAAAACAACTCTACATTTAGTTTTTCTTTAAATATCTGAATCTGTGAAAATATTCTGATCTAATCACTCCTGTAGGCTGCAAGTCTCACTTCTATTTATACAAATGATCCTGTTTGTTTTTGTGAAATAAGGATTTTATTGATGTGTTTTCTCTTGTCTGATGCACAGATTAGGTTATCATGGATTCTTGATGCAATTTGGCCAGTTTTAGACCAGATGATGGAGAGCTCAGCCACCTCTGCAGGAGGAATTTACAAATATATCTTAAGATATCTTAAAATGAACAATTCTGCTGAAAAGATGTTTAAAATCACTGAAACATACAGTATCTGTCACACCTGGTGGAGACACATGGTTCATGCATCAGGTAAACAAAACCAGGACACTCTGCACCCACCTGCAACTCATTCAATGATGAGCTTGTGGGACTTGATTAAAAAAAAATGATGCAAAATGCAACTGGACTGGTGCATGTGTGTCAGGAGTTTAAAGGCTGCAGCTCCTGGACTGTTTGTGAGTTTTAATAGTCACCACAGTGGAGACAAATGCACTCTCAGAGTAGAATAATGCACAGAAATTGGATTTATAAGCTGCAGTGACATACAGTAAGTAGTTTAAAAAGTAATAGACATTTTTTTTTTTTTGTAACAATGACTTAGCTGTAGCCAGGCACTCCGGGTTAACCCAATAATAAACTTTAAATATAATAAACTTTGTTGAAGCAGCACTTCTTCACACTCTAATTTTGCTTAAAGCTTGACAAGAAAAAATAGTGAATCTAAGCAAATATGACTAAGAGAGAGAGAGAGAGAGAGAGAGAATGAATGAATAACAAGTAAAAGATGGTAAGAGCAGCAGAGAGCAAAAGAAAGGTGAGAAAGTATAAGAATATAGACACGAGCCACAAAGGAGCAGCAACCCTTATTATTAAAGGACCATTGTGGAGATTTGCATGCTTCAGCACATTTTCTGCACATTATATAAACTGTTTACTTTACATCAGAGGTGTTCTAGCTGTGAGGGGCCTCCCCATAGAGTCCTACAGCTTATTATCTATCATATCATATTTTCGATGACTTTTAGGTGGTGCCCTCTAGTGGCCATAGCATTTACAATGAAAGACAAGCCTCTACCAGTTGCAGGAGATCAACGCATCATTATAGATAAACATAAGTTCTTTTCAAACAGTTCCTGGTTAGGCTCTAAAAGACAGTTTAAAGACATAATAAATGATGTAAATGCTGAAAGTGAAGCAGTTAGGAGGACGATTTGACTTCTGAAAGTGTTTTTTTGATAATTTTGTCTTTTTGTGTGATTTTGTTTCGTTTTATGCCATTTTACATATTTTTTCACAATTTTACATCATTCTTTGGTCATTTTACATCATTCTTTGGTCATTTTACATCATTCTTTGGTCATTTTGTGTCTTTTTTTGGTCATTTTACATCATTTTTGGGGTAATTGTGTGTCTTTTTTGGTAATTTTGTGTCTATTTTTTTGGTCTTTGTACACATATTGAAGATAATCTGAGGATTTCCTAGAAACAGGCAGGATGCAAACTGTTCAGTATTTCTCTCAGACTGGACGTGCGGCTCAGTGACCTCAGGGGAGCCAACAACATTCCTCCTTTCCTCTCCAGCTTCAGATATTCAGCCCGTCTGAGGATTTAAAGCTTTACTCCAGTCTCGGTCTTTGTTCTCTTCCACCTGAAGAATATTTCTTCATCCTGCTAAATAAATGCTGGGAGTGTAGTAGTTAGGAGGACAACGTGACTACTGGAAGTGACATAGTTCAGTAAAAACCTGATGCAGTTGATTGCTCGGTCAGGTCTGATCCTCCTGATGTTGTATTGTGAGAATCAACACGATCGTTACCACGTGAATCTTAAAGTTGGTCAGCTGGTCATCAACCATGACACCCAGGTTCTGTGCAGACCATTTTTGGGGCAAAAAGCTGAAACTTTCAAACTTTTAAAGTTGGATTCAAACCTGGTCAGCAGAAAAGTAAAGTATCCATACTTGTAGTTTAAAAAAGCAACATTACTGTTTGTGGTACTTTATGATGAGTCACACACCAACACAAACCAACACACACACACACGGGTCACATTTCCATACATATAACAACAGTGTCGCCCACCGCTGCCAACACATCACACACACTCTCAGTTTCATCTTCATGTTCAACTTTTCCTCATCTGTAAAACACACACACACACACACACACACACACACACACACACTCCACATCCTCTCATCCTTTTCCAAACAACACACACATCCACTTCATGTGCTCTCACTACTCATTACCTCTTCTTCCTACTCAAAACAACACACACTCTCAGCGCTCACACACACTTCACACACCCCGCCGCGCCTCTCGTCACACACTACACCTTTTTCAAACTAATGAAAAAAAGATGTAATGCATGTGAGAACAGCCTCCTTCTCCTCTGATCACTCTCCTCTCCTCTCCTCTCCTCTCCTCTCCTCTCCTCCTTTGTCTCTCTCCTCCCTCCTCTTATCGTCTCACCTCTTCTTCCTCTTTTACATTTTTCGGTCCGAAACCTTCTTGTTTCCTGTCTCTGCTCCCTTCATCCTTTTCTCTAGTTTCTCTCTAATGTTCTCATCCATCAGCTCTCCACCTCTCCATCTCTTGAAACAAATGATCATACGATCCTTTAAATCATGTAAAATCCCATAAACGTAATGTAATAAGTGGAGTTTAAAAGATGTCAATCGTGTTTTAAGAAGCACGACTTAATTAACGGCAGACATTAAACATGGAACATCATCTGTGCTGAATGGAATATTTTCATTGCAGGACAGTATCCGCGGCTGTGTTAAATTAGCAGGTTTTACAAGTTATTTGAGCAATTCTCAGGGACACTAATAAATTATTGCAAATTAAACTTCCTTATGGCGGATCAGACCTTGACCTGACTCTGCTGTGTCTCTGTGGAGGAACAGAACATCTCTGCACCTGTTGACTGTCTGCAGCCTGCAGAGCACCGGAGCAAAAACAACATCTAAGCTGCGTCACGCTTCACTTCTCTGAGTGTTAAGGTGCTTTAATTTGTGTTAAACTGTGTGGGAAATGTGAAATAGTCTCCTTTTCTAGCTTTGCTTCTGTCTATAGTGTAATATTTCCCCTAACCTATAAAAATAAAAGCTTGTAGCATTTATAAATGCAGCAGATCGACTTTTGAGGCGAGCTGCAACTGTCTAAAAAATCCAAACTATCAGATTTACTCATAAACTGGAGGAGATGTCGAGTCTGTGTCGAACAGTTTTAAATACCCACCAGGGTGGTGAGAAACTTAGGAGTTATGATTGATGACCAACTCACCTTTTCCAGTCATGTCGCCTCTGTTGCCCGGTCATGCCGCTTTGCACTTTACAACATCAGAAAAATCAGACCTCACTTGACTCAACATGCTACCCAACTCCTGACACAAGCTGTCGTCATCTCTAAACTGGACTACTGTAATGCCCTCCTGACGGGCCTGCCAACCTGCACAGTGAAACCTCTTCAGATGATCCAGAACAGTCTACAACCAGCCAAAAAGGTTACATGTCACAGCGCCGCTCATCCAGCTCCACTGGCTACCTGTTGCAGCCCGCATCAAATTCAGATCTCTAACGCTCGCCGACAAATCTGTCCCCAGTACTGCACCACCTACCTGAACAGCCTGATTCAGGCGTACTCTACCTCACGGCCACTGAGCTCTTCAATGAACGGCGTCTGGCTCTGCCACCCGTTCGTTGAAGGCAATCCAAACCAGTTCTGACCAAAAAAAAAAACTCCTGAAGACCCAGCTCTTCAGAGAGGACCTTCTCTCCTAGCACCACACCAGCAGTTATTGCTGCACTAACACCTCTTATTGCACTATACCTTCATTGTTTCCCTTTTGTCTGTAAGTCGCTTTGGATAAAGCGTCTGCTGAATGACTATATGTAAATATATCAGATGTCACTCTGAACTGAGGAGAAAGCTTGTTAAATAGAAGTTTGGGAAAAAATTGATACAGCATAATATCACAATATTTTGCTTGGCAATATTATATTCATGGCCGCCAAGTATCGATATTTAGCATTCCGTCGGCCCACAGTTTGCCTGTTGTTGTTTTTTCCCAGAGCCGTAATGGGCACACTTGTAGTAATATACTGGAAATATTGGTATCATATGAAACTAGATCTTAGGAATCTATAGAATCTATAAGCAGTATGTCAGGATATCGTGTCAGGAAATTGTTGAAATTTAAGCTATTTTTTTTATGTTTCATGGTGGTTTTCAAAGCGGTCATGTGACCTCTGACGTCATGCTATCTCAAAGAAAATAGGCTCTCTGGTTCCCACAAGTCTCCTCTTTACATCCATGGCTGCCTTCCAATTTAGAACTGAGAATTTTCTTTGATTGGACAAAACAAGTCTTCATTGAATTTAATTTTGTGGACACAAAATGCAGTTAAACAGTTAAATCTCAATATATTGTATCAATACTCACCATATTACAAAAAGCTTAAAATCACAATAATATCGTATCGTGACTCAAGTATCGAGATAAAATCGTATGGTGGGCCGCTGTTTCACACCTCTAGTAATAAAGATGTGGACATTTCTTTCACAAATGCCAATGCATGAGTGCCAAAAACTGCAGTTTCTCAGCTGGCTGCAAAAGTGAGTCATTCCTCATTAACAGCTATGTTAAAATGCCAAACTGTATATTTACTGCCTGGCTCATTCATCAGTTTTGGTCTTTTGATAGAAAATGAATGACACACGAACGGTCTTCAATATAACCTTCTGTTCCTCAGTTACAGACAAAGATTATTCTCACGTTACTGAATTGTTTTTGACAATGAATAATGAAACTGTCTGTTCTTGTTCTTGTTCTTTTTCTTATCTGTCTGGCAAGTTGTTACTTCAAGGTGTTCAGGTGTTCTTCGTCAGACAATGACTCAAGTCTCCACTTTCTCTCATGCTTTAACATACACACTTTTTTATGTATAAATGACAAATGTGCTTTAACACAGCAAATAGTACTGAGTGTCAGGCAGGTTCTGTCATCTTGCAAGATTCAATAAACTGACAAAAGACAACTTCCTCCTCTCCAGTATGGTGACTCCTCACTGTTCAGTGATTTTCCACAACAGTCTCTAAGTTCTACTTTTATGACAAGTAGTCATGATTCCAACTTTCTCTGTCCATTTGTTCATTAATGTATGTATGTATCTTGTGACTTCAATTTTTCTCATCATTTAGATGATTTTCTCGTTATTTTGACTTTTTTTCGTGATTGTGACTTTTTTTTCTCATTCTGAATAATTTCTCGTGACTTCGACTTTTTTCTCATTTTGGCCTTTTTTTCATGATTTAGAATTTTTTCTCATTTTGACTTTTTTCATGTAACTTCAACTTTTTTCTTTTCATTTTGACAATTTCTTGTGACTTCAATTTTTTGTCATTATGTTCATTTTGTGTCTGTTTTTTGTCAATTTACATCTTTTTTTGTGTGGTAATTTTGTGTCTTTTTTGGTCTAAAGTTGTGCTATTTGTACGCAGATTGAGAAAACAAGCTGATGATTTCCTAGTATCAGGATGCAAACTGTTCAGTATTTCTCTCAGACTGGACGTGCAGCTCAGTGACCTCAGGCCAGCCAACAACATTCTTCCTTTCATCTCCGGCTTCAGATATTTAGCCGGTTGGAGGATTTTTGAGTTTAGAAAGGATTTGATGCATGTGGATAGTTGGAATGATGTTGGAGGGGAGGATGGAGGTGAGGGTCAATGGGGGAAGGGAAGATGATGCGAAGGGATGAGGGGAAACGTCGGGTTCTTTGACCGCTTGATGGTCGGGTCGACTTGAGGTGTTGAGACGGAAGTGAACCAAGGGAGTGGAGAATCAGAGGAGCCTTCTCTTCATGCACTCACATGGATCGTGACCCCCAATGGTTCCTGTAATCAGTGGTGGAATGTAACTAAGTACATTCACTCAAGTACTGTACTTAGGTAAGATTTTGAGATACTTGTACTTTGAGTATTTTTTGTAACTTTCTACTTCTACTTCACGACATTTATCCGACAACTTTAGTTACTTTTTCAGGAGATTTTACATAAAAACATGATCAATTTAAAGTGATTATGCATATTTTAATTTCACCTCATAACAGTATATCAAGTAGTTAAACTGAGCCCTACCTTTTGAAAATTAAAACGCTGCTTACATAAATGCATCAATAATAATAATCCAATAATATATATAGATATAAAACAATCTGAGTGGGTTCATTCTGCATAACGAGTAATTTTACTTTTGTAACTTTAAGTACATTTTGATACTTTTGTACTTTTACTTAAGTAAGTTCTGAATGCAGGACTCTTGCTAAACTCTTGCTAGTAATTCTGCAGTGTGGTATTAGTACTTTTACTTAAGTAAAGGATCTCAATACTTCTTCCACCACTGTGGTTTCTGTTCCTGAACCTCATTATATAAACTACATTTAAAGATTATCATGAGAAAAGCTTGATGGAATCACCAGCATTTGAAAAAAAATTGCATAAAAATGTACTTTTTCTGCATAAGTTCTGAAACATTTTATCACATGTCGCCATAAAACTTTTCCTTTTCTCCACGACAGGGTTCTTCAAACCTTCAGTGTCCTTTTTTCACAATTAATTTGGGGTATTTAAACATGGAAACTTTTATTTTTTTCAGTTTAAAGCTTCTCGAAGAGAATAAGACATTATAAAGTTTTTTTATGTTTAAAGTTCTGAATTTTGTAAACATACAGGTCCATCTCAGTAAATTAGGATATGATGGAAAAGTAAATTTCCAGTTGTTCAAGTCAACCAAATATTGAGTCATATAGATGGACATACTGTTCAGAGGCCAACATTTACATATTAAACACACTTTATAAAATTTCATCAAATTTTTTGAGACACTAAATTTTAGGTCCTCATTAAATGTAAGCCATAATCATTATAATTAGAAGACATTAAATAAATCAAGACATGAAATGTTTCTTTCTGTGTGTAATGGATCTATATAATGTGTTATTTCCGCTTTTTAAATTTAATTACTGACATAAATAAGCCTTTCTATGATATTCTAATTTATGAGATACACCTGTAGTGGTTGTTTTTGTGAGGATAGGATCTCTAACGTCAGACGTATCTGGTTTTAAAAACAAACATTTGCTCAAGGACACTGCTTGCTCTTGAGTCTCGTACTTCTAGAGAAATGCAGATATGCATAATGTAAACATTTCCGTTGCGCTGATAATAATTTCTGTTGTTGAGCCAGACTTTCCTTGATGAACTTTAAGAAGAAAAAAACATTTAAAAAACACATAAAACACCTAAATTAGCACAATGTTTCTCCAAAAAGTTTCCTTTGAAGACCTCTCCATTTTCTTTCTTCTTGTTGTTTTCTCTCTTCTCCTCCTGTACAGATGGACTAGCCTACAGCAACACATTACACTGCCCCCTGCTGACCAAAGGACGTTACTGCAGCTTTGTTTATTCACTCTAAACTAATTCACAGTTTCAATAATGACACATTTCGGGCTCAGATGGTTCGACCGCAGCAGCAGGAGACTCTGAGCTACAGCAGGGGTCTGACACTGCACATGGAATTAGAAACAGCAGAAGTTATTGTAAAACATTTATTCAAAGATTTGAAAAGGAGCCGAGAAAAAGAAATGACACGAAAACAGTGAGTGTAAAAGGTTTTTCTGGACCTTGTGAACACTTTCGGAGGACTGCTTCTCTAATGACTGTCTGCAGGGAAAACGCTTTTTAGGATGCATGAGATTTTTCAGCTTCAGTGCCACCTTGTTAAACTGAACAGTAAGAAGCGTCCCACAGGGCTGGCCTTCACACACACACACACACACACACACACACACACACACACACACACACAGTACAAACTGAGGCTCCTCTGGATGAATAAATGACTCTTCTGAGAGACATTGAAGCTCTTTCTGCATCATTTTAACGTCCTCTCCGTCCGTGTGTGTGTGTGTGTGCATGCGTGTGTGTGTCTGTTCAGTTTCCGGTATGATGGAAACATACGAGACCTGCAAGTGCAGCTTTAATGTTCACTGCTGAGATGAACAGAAGGCGCTCCGTATGACTCCTCCAGTTACTCGTCTGCACTTCAAGAAATGAATTTATTTGTGCTCAATGAAACTGAGATCTGAACTGAATGCAGCACACGAGGAGCCAGTATAATGGTTATAATATTCAGTGTTGTTGTTCTCAAACTGAATGTGATAAACTGAGCTGTGTTATTACTGGTTGTTTATGTCAAAAGAGTTATGGCAGACAGTTCTCACTTCATATCAATCATCTGATAGTTCTAACTATTCAAAAATAAAACATTTTACCGGAGGTCTTCTGTTTGTATATATATATGTATGTATAACTACATTTAGTAATTCTATTATATATTATATAATTATTATATCCCTCTTAGCTCCTAAATGTGCTTTTTTTGCCGCTGCTTGATAAGAATATTAGAGAAAATAATTCTGTAAATAAAATAAAGGTAAAAAGGCAGCTACACTAAATCTACAACAATATAAAATACAAATTCAGCAAGTATGCAATGTTTTTCATTATGCAGATCAAGAATAAAGTGACTTTTTGAGTTGGTAAAGTTGTAAAGATGTTCACAGTTTCAATTAGTCATCAGAGGAACTTTGTTTTCCATCTGATCAGTTACTGCAGCTACAACCTGATTCTCATCAATGCAATAACCTAATAAAATGAGAAACAACTTCAATATTAAAAGGTGCAGTAGAACAAATATCCCCGAAACATAAATTAGATATTCTTGGTAGAGGCTGCAACAACAATTATTTTAGGAAAATCTGCTTTTATGTGAATTTTTTAGACAAATATTAGACATTAGACATAAAAATCAGATTGTAGCTCACAGTCTTCTTCACCAACTCGAAAAGTCTCAAATGCAGCAAGTAAATAAAGATATGTACAGATAGAAATATGAAATATAGAATACATTTGAAGTAAACTACAACTGACTGCATGCAAGGACATATTTTATGTGATCTTGAGGATTTTCTTCATCTTATTTTCACATCTGATCATTTAATAAACTTGTTTTATTATATTCCTATTTTTATTGGTGCAGTTTGCAAAAAAGAAAATAATATAATCTATTTTTATGTGATAAACCTTGGTGTTATTTCTTTTTAAACACTGCTGTCACACATCAGTGAAATGCCTTCATGTCAGAGAGAACGTGTAAGAATATATAATTTCTCTTTGAAAGTGATTGGTTTTTTTTAACATGAGAACATGACCTCTGCAGGAAACATGAACGGTGGTAATAAATCTCTGCGAGCTCTGCAGCAGAAAGTGAATTGCATAGTATAAAGTTAAATAAGTGCTCAGTGTGCAGCAGATGTATGATTGGTGCTTGTCAGCATGAACAGCTCTGTGCTCTCTTTACAGAACATGGAGTCATTGTATAGCCATCCAGAAATAGGTAGATTACTACAATAGGTGAGTGGGATGGAAACAAGGCTTTGTCGACATCAGAGCGTGCAGTAAGTCATAATCAGGAGTAAAAATGTCAGAGACACAAAGGCTTAACATGTTCCTGCGATTATAAAATGATTGCACAGGAGAAAAGTGCCAGGGATGGAAACGACTGCTGAGGAAAGACGAGAACTCGTTCAGCAATTAGAGAAAGTAAAGCAGAGAGGTAGAGCAGCAGGTGGAGGTTAGATTCAGGAGATTCGTTCTCAGGCTCTGATGGGAGAGGAGGTGGCCGGAGAGGTCAGTTTACCTCAGGAGAGCTGTGGATGGAGGTAAGGGAGATTATCAGTGGTGTTTAACCTGAAGTTGTTGTGGAGCTGAACCACAAGTTGTTCCATTTTCTCACTTTTTCTCCTATTTATGGCTACAGAAAAGCATCAGGGTGAGGTAGGAGAAAAAAAAATAATGAGGATGAAATGTTCTTCATCACTTAGTGTTAAAGTTTGTTTTTTTGCAGAACAGATGAGAGGAGAGTAATATCCTTTTGACTATTTATTTAAGACAATAATAAAAGAGTGAGCATGTTCATGGACCTTCTCTGTTCAGAAATCACAGGCTGCTAAGCAGTTAGCTGTAACCACCTCCCTAAAAAGGATGCCTAACTTACTTTTACACAGAGTTTTATAATATGAAGGTGAGGCTATCTGATTGGTCAAAACTGTTGGGCAGCACCGTGGTTTCGGCCCGCCCATTTCATTGGCACGCAGGCTAGTCCTATAGCCTCTTGGTGCTTCAGCTTCCATGTCACCGCCCTGTGGAAGGAAAAAGCTAACAGCAAACTTTTGTATCTTGTCTAGTGTCCGTCAGTGCCTATCTCCACCTGGGTCCGTGGCCTTGAATTGGAGCACAAAGGGTGCTTCAGTTTTTTATCTGCTTGCCCTCAAATAATGTGGCGATGTGCAAAGCGTTATCAGTATGTCCTTTCTGTTAATACTTCTTATTTCTGTGTGCTGTGCCTGGCACATAAAATGTGTGTTCCATGCTCCACCAGAACAGAACAAAGGAAGAACGGAATCCGATGGACATTACGGACACAACTGGACGACTTTGATTTCGCAGATGACCTGGCACTACTGTCACATAGCTACCACCAGATGCAAGACAAGATCAATACACTCAAAGAGACTTCCTCACAAGTAGGAATTAACATCCATGAGGGTAAAACAAAAAACATAAGGATAAATATAACTAGTACGGAACCGATCACCCTTGGTGACATCATGTTAGAAGAGGTAGAGTCCTTCACCTACTTGGGGAGTATCATCAGCAGTCAGGGTTGTACAGATGCAGATGTAAAAGCTAGGATAGGTAAGGCAAGGACATCATTTCTACTTCTCAAGAACATCTGGAACTCTAGAGAGATACGGGAAACGACTAAAATCAAAATCTTTAACTCCAATGTAAAATCCGTCCTGCTCTATGGGGCAGAGACATGGAGAATTAATAAGATCACAATAAATAAAGTGCAAACCTTCATAAACAAATGTCTCGAAAATAGACTGGCCGAACAAGATCAGCAACAAAGATCTGTGGACAAGAGCAAAACAACCCCCAGCAGCAGATGAAATTGGACGAAGAAGATGGAGATGGATCGGGCACACATTACGCAAACCAGTGCCAAACACCACCAGACAGGCTCTGACCTGGAACCCTCAAGGAAAGAGAAGCAGAGGACGTCCTAAAAACACCTGGCACCGGGACCTACAGGCAGACACAAAGAGACTGGGAGGCACCTGGTCGCAGATAGAAAAGAACGCCAGTGACCGTGAACTCTGGAGGTCCCTTGTCGACGGCCTATACCCCAGTAGGGTGTAAGGCAGAGAGATGCCCCACCAGATACACCTTTAAGCAGCATTTTACTAAAGGTCATAATGCAGACCATTGCTAATTTTATTAATCTCTAACAGTAGCTTGAGAAAAAGGTTGAAATGACAAGAATAAAGTGACTTTTTGCGTTCGGTAGAGTTGTAAAGATGTTCACAGATTCAATCACTCATCAGAGAACAAAGTTTTCCATCCACCAGTTACTGCAGCTACAACCTGATTTTTAATGTCATAAAATGAGCAATAACCACAAAAGTGCAGTAGAACTAAATATATACCAAGATATTCTTGGTAGAAGCAGCTACAATTATGTTTTTTTAAATCTGCTTTTATGTAATTTATGTGAATTTTTTAGACATACAGTCATGGGAAAAATTATTAGAACTAAAGGTACATTTGTTTAGATAAATACAAATAGCTGATAAGAGTTTAGTTTAAGAGCTGATATCTAGACATTTTCCATGGTTTTCTTGATAATTACCAAAATCATAATCAATGAAACCATGGAAAATGTCTAGATATCAGCTATTAAATTAAACTGTTATCAGCTATTTTTATGTTGTTATCATTATATTTGTACCAACCATTAAAATGAACAAGAAATTAGAGAAAACAAGGGTGGTCTTATAATTTTTTCCATGACTGTACATAAAACATATTGAGGAAAAATCAGGTAGCTCGCAGTCGACTTTACCAACCCAAAAGTGGCATTATTCTTGACATTTTGACTTTATTCTCAAAGTGCATACTTTTTCCTCCTAATTTTTTACCTACCTGGTCCTGATCCTCTTCAGTATATGACTGAGGAGAAGTGTGAGGAATTGTAAATGAGGTGAGAGTGGAAGTCTCATAAGGCTGAGATTTCATCGTCTGTATTTATTTAAAGTAAAAGCAACCAGGGGCCTCATGTATCAACGCTGCGTACGCACAAAAACATTGCTTACGCTGTTTTTTCCGCAAAGTGAACTTGCCGTGAGAATGTGCGGACTGCTGCGCAATCTTTCGAGGTGCCGTGAGAATGTGCGGTGGCACAGCGAACTTTTGTTATTTGATATTTTGTGGCATAAACTTCTGTCTTTTATGCTCTATTTAAAACATATCTAAACTCATACTACACACAACTGGCATTGTGTTTACAGTTTATAGCTCTCTGACAATGGAGGAAAATGCCATTTTTCAACCTCAATAGCCCATTCTAAATATGAGGGGTTAGATGATTTTTTTATCATCCATTATCATATTTTATATTTCACCTGCATACTGCTGCTTACTTGTACAATAATAATATGTTGAAGTCTGTATGTTTTTTAAGATTTTATATTTTCTTAAGTCTTTATATTTTGCTATTTCAACTATTTTTATATACATATACCGGATTTCCCTCTGGGAATCAATAAAGTGATTCTGATTCGGATTATGGAGCGCATACATTTTTCACAGATATCCTGCCTCAGTCACTGTGTCAGAGTCCCGATCGCCAATTGTTTCCCCTGCAGCTGTAGATGCACAGTATCCATGACGCACAGAGGTGCGTGTCAGGTGTGGTGCAAATTTGAGCCTGTATGTGATGTATAAGTGGGACAACAATTTAAGTGTGGCTTATAAACTGATGCGTAAAAATGATTTTGGCACACATTACGCATTGGCAGCTCTAACGGCTCTGACTTCATCCAAATAAAGGTGGCGTTTAGAAGGAGCGTGTGCTGAGGGACCCTTCTGCCATGGTGCAGGTTTCTGATCCGGCTGCGTTAACAGCCACAGTGAGACCTTGTTGCTGATCCCACACCTGAGGCACTAAAAAATTCATTTTTCCTGCCTCCACCCCGGAGATCACCACGTCCACCTCGCGCAGTGGCAGTAAGTTGATTTGTCGTTGTTTTGTCGATAATCAGCGGGCATGCCGACGATTTATAGTCATTTGCGTGTCATCTGCGTATTCATTTTCGGGAGGAGCTGGGGCGTGGTTGGTGGCTCATGCATGTGCGCTCAGTTCCACGCTGGTTGGGATGTATCACGGAAAGGTGCGCAGAACCTGGCGTAGGAACAGTTTTATACATGTTGAGGTGAGTTTGCTTACATACTTTTTTAGTTTTGGGAGTACGCCATCTTTCAGTATGAAAGCTATGCACCCTTTGATACATGAGGCCCCAGATCTCCAACCTGAATGACAGAACAGAGTGTCTGTCAGCACCACCCATAGACTCCTTTGAGCAATTGGCAGCTCACTGTACAGAGTGGAACGTCACACGTCATTCTACAGACACGTACGGTTCACTGCTGCAAAAAAAAGCTGCAGTTTCTGTGGATTTAGGCTACAAAACCACCGAGCTAGGTACAGGGCAGAAACCTTCCTGGTTAAGCTCAAAAAGACAGTTTAAAGAGAAAATAAATGATGGAAATACTGCAAATGAAGTAGTTATGAAGTAGTAGTGAAGTAGTAGTGAACCCTGTTCTCCTGGTGAAAGTCCTTCGGTTAAACTGAGCGGGGAAAGTCTAAAACGTCAGTATGAGTCGTATTTTGCTGCCTGTACAAACACTTTATATTGCTGTTTTTGAGGGGAGATCAGTCTCTGTATTTCCTCCCTTTCTCCTCCTCTCCTGTCCTCTGCTTAAGGCTGAGGATAAGTGTGAGGAATTGTTAAACAGGTGAGGGTGGAAGAGTCATGAGGCTGAGGTTTCACAGTCTTTATTTGGTCAAAGCAAAGAATACAAACTATCGTGTGAAGGCAGAGAGACAACAGGAACAAAGAGCTCAGAGAGGTCAGACACAGACAGCAGGAACAAAAGCAGAAGTGATCCAACAGAGACAGAAAGGCAAATGTGTGAGAGGCGTCTGTGGAGAGTAAATACTCTGAGTGATGAGTGACGAGCTGCAGGTGTGGAGCAGCAGCTCCTCAGGTGTCTCAGAGACACTCAGCTGGTTAGGACAGAGAGGACACAGCAGGTTTATAATCACACTGTGATAATGAGTCTGACTCATGAGGACAAAAGAGCTTTAAAGGGTTTTCACTCAGAAGATCACGTGGTTCTGAATCTGTATTCAGCATGAAACCACTTATCACATTATCTATTATCTCTCTGTCTGTTGTTCTGTTAGGACTATAGTGCTGAAGGACCAGAAACCTTCTTATTAAACATGTTAATGACCAGGTTGTGGTCTTCAGGCTGAGCTTCAGCTAAAGAAGCTGAAGCATCTTTTGCTAGATCTGATGTAACGTTGCATGCAAGGATCCTCTGAGGGAGACAGAGAGTCACTATCTGGACCTGTTCTACCAACAACATGATCCGTCGACTGAATGCGTGCATGGTTTACACCAGAAGTCACCTTAAATTGCATATTTTTTAACCTAGTTTTTATGTAATTCATGCATCAGATGGATTCAATACTGGCAAATAATTTATTGTGAAATATATGCTCACATCCTCATACTGCACCTGTAATTCCTCTGTCTTTATGACTCTCACTTTACTTTTATGTTGATGAACGGTGAACCACCAAAACCTGCTGTAACCAGCTGACACTGAACAATCTAAACGTGGAAAAAGGTTTTATAAATTAAGAAATTCTGTTTTGCATTGAAAATAGAAACAATTTATTGTAATGATGTGGAAAAATAGCCTTCAGTTGAAGGGAATCTTTTTTTTTTTCAATTTATTCTGCATTTCCATTAGACTTACTTATATTTTGATAATTTCATTGTGAAATGAACACGTGGCTACAGCTAAAAACTTTTCAGCTTCATGTTTATGTTAGGCTGTCAGGTTTGTAACAGCCAGCTGCTCCACCTCCAGCTTGTGTCATTAATCCCGCTCAGGAAGTCGTCTTCTTCTCCTCCTGCTCCTCGTACTCCATGGAAGTATGAAAGTAAAAAAAAAAAAAAAAGGCTAGGCGGGTCAAAAAGTGACAAACTGTATTTCTGTAACCGTGACCTTCAGACCTCATTAAAAACTCACAGAATCACTGAATGCAGCGGTCAGTCTTCTCCTTCCTTCTGTTACTCATTCATTTAGTCTGGTTTCTTTCACAGAGCATGAATATGAGCGGACCAAATAAAAAGATTTGCAGAGGGCTGGAAATAAATGTAAACACAGAAATAAACAAAGCAACACAGAGCTGAACCCACCATGAAACCCACCTCGACTCTACTGATCTGGCGTGTGCATGAATCCTTTCTCCTCTGGTTGATCTCAAATGATTTTATAAACAATTTCAGCATCTCATGCATGTGTTCTTCAGCCCAGATGTCAAACAAACATAACACTTAGACAGCACTGCTGAGAGTTCTTAATGATCTAATGGTAACTGTTGACTCAGGAAACCCTGCTATGCTAGTGCTCCTTGATTTAAAAGCTGCTTTTGATACATTGGACCATGGGATCGTCTTAGCACGACTAAAGCAGTAGGTGGGC